>NC_056743.1:1294667336-1294859836 GCF_019279795.1 Protopterus annectens | reverse complement strand
AAGAAAATCCATATGGCCAGTGTTGGATAAAGATTACCTTTGAGCTGTTTTCAAATCATAGGCCCCTTGCACATGAAACATACGTGTTTTTCTTTGATACATCTTCCTAACTGTATTAAATTATATTATTTGTATAATACAGCATAGCACACTTGTTAGAGCATGTTTTAAATTTATTGTTTTGAACACTTGTTCAGTAAGTAATGAAACAAAATGCATGAACCAATAATGACAGGGAAGTAAATATTGTGAGAAGAAATAGCCAGGGAAATATTATGGCTAGGCTTGTATAGGTCCTAGGGCCAATGGCCTAGTACCAGCCTATGAACCTATGACAAAACTGCCCAATTCAGAACATTTCCATCATAAAAAGTCTACTCAAAACTTCTACAATCCACCAGTAGTTAGTAATTCTAACATGGCATACATTCTAATTCAAACATGCTATTGATGATTTTTTTTTACTTAGCTCAGTTCAAATACATTACAAAGAACGGGCACTTGCTACAAGATAGTGAGATAGTATTACTATGATGTTTGGGTGGGGATATCCATATATAAAGAAAATGAGCTCCATCTCCACCAGAAAACAAGATTTATATTCCATCTGTACTGTAGCACAATCTACTTACTCTCTCTGACAAGAAGTAGTCAGCCCAACAGAATCATGAAATGAAAACAAAGTTGAACTAAGATGAAACTGTCCATCAACATGTGGACACAGTGTTATTGCATTAATGGTATAGTCAGGGAGTAGCATTTCTGTTAGAAATGCAGAGAAGCAAAGTATGATGATTGGAGGGTATACGAGGAGTTGTAAAACAGGTCTAAACAGCAATTAACAGTTTACAAAAACATCCCCCTTCTTTGCAAGGATAACAGTATGACAGAAACTCACAATCTGTGGAGTCACTTTGTTTGTTTATAGTGTTTCCTGTGGTGCTATACCACCTTAAGTGCAATTATCCTACATTTGTATGAGGCCACATTTTGGCTCAGTAAATGCTAAGAAGCCTAAGATAAGTTAATATTATTTTATAACTTTATATTGCTAAAGCATTCAGATAAATGTCATGTTTTACAGTATTATGTAACAGCATGCAGAGAGGCTAAATGGTTTGCACAAGGTTACACTTGGTGTGTGTCGCACTAACAGAATTTAGACACTGTGGTAAATGAATTAATCTGCATCTCATTTCATGAAACAAACATACAAAATGCCCAAAACTAATTTTACCATTATTTTGAATATTTAGTTGATTTTCCCATTTGCTTTTTCAGCCTACCTCACACTTATAGTGCATCATAATGATTTAATTAATGACTTAACCAAATAACATTCCTGCTAAACAATGACATTAATATACTAACATTTTTTCCTGCTGTCATTTTAATGCATGTATGACTTACTCATTTTATTTTACAATTAATAATAATAATAATAATAATAATAATAATAATAATAAAGCACTTCTTGTTCTAGTCTAGGATAGAACTAGTGATGATGACACAAACGGCCATGGGGATTCCTTGTTTCCCTTACCTCAAACTTCTCGATCTACCCTTTCCCCGGCTACATCCTGTTGCATAGCATGGAAAATATTAGCGTAAAAGTATCTCTATCCCAAATCACAGACAGCACTACAGCAGAGGCATTTCCCAAACTCAAAGTGCCGGCAGCTCGAAGAGGCCCCTTCATAACCTTAACTCACCTTCTATGCCCTTATTTCCCCTTCTAAGCCCCATACACACAGCATAAAGACAGCTTCCGTTTTTGTTTTTTTCTCACCTACTGCATCAGGGTTCATAATTAACTGCATAAATGCGCACAAATATATTTAAAACTCTTCATTTCATTGGATGCATGGTGTCACGGTTGATGACATGATAAAGTCACTGATTGCCACTGGGAAAACATCTCATTCTCTGAGTCTCAGCATTTTTCTGCACTACTGACATGCAAGAAGCAGAAACTGTGAAGCAATCATATAGGCCGCCCATATTAGTATACACATACCATTTCTCTGTTTCATAGCAAGTCATGATAAACTTGCATGGCCAGCAAATGGTGTAGTTGCAAACTCAGACAAACTAAATAAAGCCAGCATAGATAAATAAGTGAGGAAACTCGGCCAGCATAGCATAAATAAACATGTGAATGCAGCAACTGCAGTGGACATTAAAAATGCAGCAGTAACGGTTAGAAGGAACTCCAAACAGATAAGCAAACTTGGCCAGCATAACTAAATAAAGCCCGCATAACTAAGAAAACTCGGCGGCCAGCATAACTAACTAAATAAATAAATGTAGCATGATAATGTAATGTGCAGCAGCAGCAACGGTCGAACACAGACAATTTTAAACACCAGACAGATAAGTAAACTTGGCCAGCATAACTAAATAAATAAAGCCAGCATAACTAATCAAACTCGGCCAGCATAACTAAATAAATAAAGCCAGCATAACTAAGCAAACTAAATAAATATAACAAAAATGAAACCAACCAGGTGGTAACCGAGTGATAAATCCTCCGTTGCTCAGATAGATAAACAAATGTAGTAAAAAGAACGATGGGCAGCGGATGGAACCAGGCAGTGACCAAAGTCCAAGGTCCACAATTTACGTGCTGAAAATTCCACAGATAAAATCACTGGAAGAACACTAAACAGATGACAACGGTATAAAAACATAAAACTCCTTTATTGTAGTCGACAAGGTAAGCGCTTTCACTGTTTCAGCTTCATCAGACCAGATAACAACTACAAAAATGCAGCCTATTTAAATGCATTCATAATAGGTGCAGCCAATAAAAATCAAGCAATTAAATACGCAATAAACTATCAGAAACATGATAGAAAACATCACACAGATAAAAATAAATGTATATAAAGACAAACTCTGGAATATATTCTCACTTTACAGGGGAACCTTCATGAAAGATATATAAAAAATCTATATACACACACTAGAAATATGTGTATATGTAAAAGATATATACATAAGAAATATATAAAATATAAATATATATATATATATATATATATATATATATATATATATATATGTGATAAAACCTTCACAAACATATATCCTGCAAAAAACATATAAGTACGCAAAAATAAATAAACATGTACACAAAATAAAACGTTAATAAACCTACTTATTCTATCAGTACTTAAACAACCTCCTTTTCTTCAGAATGGACTTGATGGAGGCCCTTTCATTGAGCCCCTTACCCCGATCTGCATGGAGCAAAATGATCCATCGGGCCTCCCTATATTCTGTATGTGTATATACATCACCTCCCCTGGTGCTCAAATAAATCGTTTCAATGACCCTAAAACAAAAAGTGATGTACCAAACTCTAACACATGTTTGGACAATGCATTATGTTGGGAGCCTTTCCTAATGTGATACAGATGTTCCCTCATTCTGTCACGAAAAGTTCTATTGGTTTTACCAACGTAAAACGCGTGACATAGGGAACATTCAGCTAAATAAATCACATGTGCAGTTCTACAATCTGCAGAAGCATGAAACATAAACTCCTTATGCAAATCAGGGTGCATAAACGTGACTGAAGTATTGATAAACATACAGAAACTACAACTGCCACAAGGATGAGTAAAACCAAGAGAAGTAGACATAAAACTCGGATTCTAGTCATAACATAACAATCTCTTCAAATTCTTACAATTCCTGAACCTAAAAACACGTTTCTCTCCTACGATCCTCATCTACTTGCAGAATGGCCCAATGATGACCGAATAACTTGGTAACCTCTCCACAGTCACTAGTGTAAAACAGGAGAACCTTCACTTCATGGGTGTCAGGATGTCATTTCCTGTCAATGTTTGACTCAATGACTGGTCCAAAATAAGGAACTGCTGTGGTCAATCTCAACTGGTCTAAGTCGACCCATTGTGAATCTATTTCAAAGGGAGCATAGCCATGTGCCAACAATTTACGTCTCAAACCATCAACCTCTTGTAGGAACCATGGAGTAGTAGGATTCAACCTAGAGGCTCTGATCCCTTGACCCCATATTAAATTCTTGAAGATATAACCTGGATGCATGCTGGACCTAAATAGGAAAGCATTCCTATGACAGGTCTTATGGTAGACCCCTGTATTCATGAATATCCCTGAAGAAGATGTGGGGGAGGACCCCGCTTCATTAATTTTTAATATTTCCACTTTTGAATTGACCCCTTTTGAGACTAGTGTGTTGAATAAAGGTCTTAGCTTTATCCTTACTAGCAGGAGTAAACTTCCAGATACTATTATGGATTTAAGAGTGTTTTGCTGTAGTATTATGCTACGTTTGTTTTATGGGGACTTGAATAATTGTCCACCTTTAAATAGAGGTGTGGATCCACCTTTTAATTTCAAAAAACCTAGTAGTTTTGTCCCGACCAATCACTTATTGGTTGAGGCTTATTTAAAGTTGACGGAAGACTATGTCTTCTGCTATTATGATACATGTAGCACTAGTCATGTGCATTATAGGAATAATTTGGCATTTAATGAGGAACAAGCTCTACGAGCCCTACAGTCCAATGAGCAAATAGTTACACGCCCTGCGGACAAAGGTGGTTTAATTGTGGTTATGGACAGGTCACACTATGAGCGTTCTATGTGTATCATGTTGAATGATGAGGACTTTTATGAAAGGATTACTGTTGATTATGTTCATAGAGTTGTCTCTAGGGTGTGTAGTTGCATATCTGATGTTTTTCTTCATCATCTTATTACAGAAGGTGTGTTTTCTTTCTTGGAGGTTACTAATCCCTTAGTTCCCCTTATACAAGAGCTTCTGAAAGTTCACAAAAATCCCTCTGACCCACCAATGAGACCGATAGTAGCTGGTGGTGGTTGAGTCACGGAACCTTTCTCCCTGTATGTAGAGAAATTTTTGAGACCCATAGTGAACTCGAACCCTGTGGTTCTTAAGGACTCCAAACAGTACCTATTGGACCTTTATCAGTGTCTTTCTTTAGTTAGTGACATTGAGAATGTCATTTTGGTCACTTTTGATATCCAGTCTTTGTTCACCATGATTCCCAATGGTCTGGGTATTGAGTTTGTACATGAATCTTTTCTTTCACATAGTGAATATACTCCAATTCAGATTTGGTTTGTTTGTTTTTGGAACTGGTGCTTGAGAATAATGTTTTCACCTGTAGTGGTGATATGTATCTTCAGAAACATGGCGTAGCTATGGGCACTTTGTGTGCCAATAGCTACGCCAATATGTTTCTAGCACACTGGGAGAACAATATTTTGTTTCCCATTACCGATTTCAAGACACATAGTTTGTTTTACCGACGATTTGTTGATGATTTGTTTTTATTGTGGAAAGGTCCAGTGGATAGTTTACTTACATTTTATGAGGTGATGAACAACTTGACTGGTTGTTTAAAGTTTACTTTTACATGGTCACATACACATGTTGAGTTCTTGGATTTATATAGTGAGAAATTACCGGGGAACATCATTAATACAGGGGTCTACCGTAAGACCTGTCATAGAAATGCTTTCCTATTTAGGTCCAGCATGCACCCCGATTATATCTTCAAAAATTTAATTAGGGGTTAAGGGATCAGAGCCTCTAGGTTGAATCCTACTACTCCAGGGTTCCTACAAGAGGTTGATGGTTTGAGACGTAAATTGTTGGCATGTGGCTATGCTCCCTTTGAAATAGATTCACAATAGGTAGACTTAGACCAGTTGAGATTAACCACAGCAGCTCCTTATTTTGGACCAGTCATTGAGTCAAACATTGACAGGAAATGACATCCCGACACCCAAGAGGTGAAGGTTCCCCTGTTTTACACTAGTGACTGTGGAGAGGTTACCAAGTTATTCGGTCATCATTGGGCCATTCTGCAAGTAGATGAGGATATACGTAGGATCGTAGGAGAGGAACCTGTTTTTAGGTTCAGGAATTGTAAGAATTTGAAGAGATTGTTATGTTATGACAAGAATCCGAGTTTTATGTCTCCTTCTCTTGGTTTTACTCAATCTTGTGGCAGTTGTAGTTTCTGTATGTTTATCAATACTTCTGTCATATTTATGCACTCTGATTTCCATAAGGAGTTTATGTTTCATGCTTCTGCAGATTGTAGAACTGCACATGTGATTTATTTAGCTGAATGTTCCCTATGTCACACGTTTTACACTGGTAAAACCAATAGAACTTTTTGTGACAGAATGAGGGAACATCTGTATCACATTAGGAAAGGTTCCCAACATAACGCATTGTCCAAACACGTGTTAGAGTTTGGTACGTCTCATACTTTTTGTTTTAGGGTCATTGAGATGATTTATTTGAGCATCAGGGGAGGTGATGTATATACACATACAGGATATAGGGAGGCCCGATGGATCATTTTGCTCCATGCAGATCGGGGTAAGGGGTTCAATGAAAGGGCCTCCATCAAGCCCATTCTGAAGAAAAGGAGGTTGTTTAAATACTGATAGAATAAGTAGGTTTATTAAAGTTTTATTTTGTGTCTATGTTTATTTTTGCGTTCTTATATGTTTTTTGCAGGATATATATTTGTGAAGGGTTTATTTTATATATATATATATATATATATATATATATATATATATATATATATATATATATATATATATACATATATATATATATATATATATATATATATATATATATATATGTGTGTATATATATATATATATATATATATATATATATATATATATATATATGCATATATATATATGTATATATATGTATATATATATATATATATATATATATATATTATATATTTCTAGTGTGTGTATATAGATTTTTTATATATCTTTCATGAAGGTTCCCCTGTAAAGTGAGAATATATTCCAGAGTTTGTCTATATATACATTTATTTTTATCTGTGTGATGTTTTCTATCATGTTTCTGATAGTTTATTGCGTATTTAATTGCTTGATTTTTATTGGCTGCACCTATTATGAATGCATTTAAATAGGCTGCATTTTTGTAGTTGTTATCTGGTCTGATGAAGCTGAAACAGTGAAAGCGCTTACCTTGTCGACTACAATAAAGGAGTTTTATGTTTTTATATCATTGTCATCTGTTTGGTGTTCTTCCAGTGACTTTTATCTGTGGAATTTTCAGCATGCAAATTGTGGACCTTGGACTTTGGTCACTGCCTGGTTCCATCCGTTGCCCGTCGTTCTTTTTACTACATTTGTTAAACTAAATAAATAACTGTAGCATGATAATGTAATGTGCAGCAGCAGCAATGGTCGAACACAGACAAACAAACCAGACAGATAACCAAATTGAGAAAACCTGCTCTTACCTGTTATGCCGCCCGCCATCCCTATTTCCCTCTGAGTCCAACAGGCAGTAGCTGATGTCATCACGCACACCCCTATAGGCCAAGAAAAGACCAGGAAATTTGGAAATTAAGGGGCCACTCATGAATTCATGGCACCCCTATATTTTGCCCTCAAAACTCGTAAATACCAAGGAATTCGGTACTGTTGAGAGGTATGAGCAAGTTTTATTATTTAAGTATACATGTAGATATCATGAGGTACAAAGGAAGACCAAGAGGTACACTTTATTAGTTTAGAATCGCCAGAACTTTTAAATACTGGTATGCAGTTGTAATATTTGTGCTAAAGTCAGAGAGCAGAGCAAGAAAGAAGAAATGATACCTCATGAAGTTGCAGGACCTCCATGGCACAAAGCTGGTGTAGCTTTATTTCAATGCTTGGATCAGCACCACATAATATTTGTTGCCTGTTACTCTAAATCCACATAAAAGTACATCTAAAGAACAATCTGAGCTCAGCTCCTATGGACACACTGAAAATGATCTTTTCTAGACATGGGATACATGAAAATGTAGTTTCTGACAATAATCCTCAATTTATGAGTACTGACTTTCACAACTTTGCTAAAGACTAGGAGATTTTAACATACCTGTAAAGCACCCCCCTCAAAAAAAAATATAATAGTTTTAAAATGACTATTCAGTTAAGAATGCCTTCAAGAAAGTTGAACTGTCATGTACAATGGACTGTTACTTATCATACCATGAATACCAGAATATTCAATTGCAGGAAATGGGGATTGTTGCCTTTTTAATTGGTTAAAAGGTGCAAGCTGGCAGCATTTTTGTTAGTTTAATCAAGTAATTAAGCTGAAATAGTACCGATAATGATAAAAAGATAAGACAATAAATGCAAAATAAATTTTATGACAACTTCCATCCTGAAGGAAGAAGGAAAAAATACAAAAAAAATCAATCCAGATGCATGAACATACCATACAAAACTATAAAGAGTCTTATGCTTCTTAAAGATAATAAGGGGATGTTAATTGTCTATTTGAAAATGTCTGCAAAATCACATGAAACATTAATAAAGACAGAGTTGTAGCAGGGTTGATTGGTGCCCCAGTAAATTCCGTAATTGGGTGCCCCCCCATACTTCTTAGTCTCTTAGCCCAATATTTTATATGCTGTGTGACTCCCCACCACTGGCCCAGTAATCAAGGAGCCACAATCCTCACCACTGGCAACAGTGGGGGGTGTGCACACTGGGAGGATGACAAGTACACACACAGTAAAGTACAATTTCCCTTAAGAGCACACAGAGACCACAGTCAGTCCCTCTTTCTCCATATCCCCAGTAAGACTCACCACTGGCACAGATATAGGGTTAAGATCTCAGTTGAGTGGTCAAGCCAAGACCTCAAGCACCCTCTCTGTCCAGCCAATGCTTCATGTCCCTGCTGAAGTAGCTGACACACACACACACACACACACACACACACACACACACACACACACACACACACACACACACTTTGAGGTTTGATTTACACACACACACACACACACACACACACACACACACACACACACACACACACACACACACACACTTTGAGGTTTGATTTACAAACACACACACACACACATGCTACTTTAAGGCCCTTAACAAAGGGTGTCCAATCTTATTGTGTAATGTTACTATTAATCCAAATGGTAGTTTGACCAATAGCAAGGCTATTAGGAGTGGCCTGCACAGTGTCACCAAATAGATATGCAAGTACTCTAAGACCTTAAATATGTCTCACAAATATCAGCTACAATGAAAGGTTTAAATATATTTAATAATAAATAATAAAAGAACAGGAAAATACTCAGTAAATAATCATAATAACTTCAGAGTGAAAAATCACAGAAAATATTTAAAACAACATTAGAAAATCCAAAAGGTAAACACGAACTCCACCAAAAATCCGGCAAATGGCAAGGTATAGGTAATAAAGGTAAATGCAGCAACACAGCAAACCCGTTTATTACACACTAAACGACATAAGACAAATATCCACATATAAAAATTCACTGAATGTTAAGCGCTTTCATCTGCCGATTGCAGACTTCATCAGAACAAGGCTAACAAGCATAAACAATGTATTTTATACAAATTTTGGCACCAAGACTTACAAGTTTTCTTAAAGATACATCACTGCTCCATGTACATGAATATTCCTAACATCTCTTAACAAGTTCCTTAAAAACGTACCCTGTACACTTCATAATAGCTAATGCTAATACCTGTTGGTATGAATAAATAACTAAAAACATAATTATTCTGAAGTAAAAATTCTAAAAAATAAATAATAAATAATAAATAAATAAATACAATCACAACATATATAAAAATCTATGACAACATTACATCCTACATTATGGCTATAAAATTATTATATAAGTCATACATGATAATATGACTGTAATTAATGAATTAAAAAACTTGTTACATATTTAAAAAAGGTTTGATACTTATATAATCATTAATTCCTGGGCTCCTAGTGGCATCAACTAATATTTGCCACTTACTTTCCTTACATGCTAATCTATTTTTCCAATCCCCTCCAAAAGGTGTGGAATATTCCTGATCTATAATAGTGAACAAAAAAGAATGTTGCTCACCCAATTCACTAATATGTCTATATAGTGCACTGTTGAGGTCCTTAGTTTGTATCTTGTAATAATGTTCATATATACGTTTCCTCAACTGTCTCTCTGTTTTGCCTATATAGAATGCTAAACATTCTTTACACTTTGCAAGATACACTACCTGTTTTGTGTTACAATTTCCCCCTCTACTTCTTATTCGTGTATGGTTGACATTTCCTAATATTACATTAGGGTATTCATAAATATACTTGCATTGCCTACATCTCCCACATTTCTTAGTTACCCACTTTTCTTTGTCTTTCTGCTCATTACTCCCCACTTTCTCTAACAATCTCTTAATATTGGGTGCTGTCTTATATACTACCCTCGGGTAAAGTCCCAACTTGTCTCTAAAAGACTCAGATACAGATACTATATCCCAATGTCTAATTAAAATTTCTTTTATACAATTAACATATGGAGTGTGAGTTAAAACACAAACTCTCCCTTCATATAAAGCATTTGTGGATTTCTTATTAATATTTACTTGTTTCCCCAGTAATGGAACATATTTGAGGTCCCATTGTGTTGTAACATATTTAATAGTATCCTCTAACAATTATTTGGGATAGCCTCTGTCAGAAAATAACTTAAATATAAATTGCATTTCATTTTCCATCTCCGATTTTGTTGAAGACATTCTAGCTCCCCTAATACACTGCCCTTTCACTATATTCTTAAAAATGTGAGGAGGATGATTACTAGTATAATATACATAGTCATTAGAAAATGTACTCTTCCTGTATACCTTGGAAGCATACCCTTCTGTAGTTTTATAAATATACGTATCCAAGTATGCTATTCCTGTATCGCTTGTGGTATACGTAAATTTTAAAAAAGTGGTAGTTCCATTTATATATTCTATGAATTTTTGAATATCATCCTTGGAACCCTTCCACAAAATAAAAATGTCATCTAAAAATCTTGCATAAAAAGCTATTTTCGAATAATATTCACTATTAAATACAAAATTATTTTCCCAATCCAACATAACTAGATTAGCAAAAATGGGTGCGCAAGACGCACCCATAGCTACCCCCTTACTCTGTTTGAAGTATTCACCTTCAAATACGATGTAATTGTGATCAAGTACTAATGTCATCATATCTAATATGAGAACAATCTTGTCCCAACTTAGTTTAGAAAAACTTCTTAGACTGTTGCAAAAATAATCTAATCCTTCATCTTTTGGTATACTTGAAAAAAGATCACAAACATCAATAGTAATAAAGGTAAATTCTTCTTTCCATAATGTAGGGGTTAATTTACCTAGAAAGTCCCACGAATCTTTGATAAGATGTGGTATGTTATCATATGTGTGTTTAATCCATTTATCAATGGTGAAACCTATATTAAAAGTTTTTGATTTCGAACCCGAAATGATGGGTCTAAAGGGTGGGTTTTTAATCGACTTATGAATTTTCGGTATCCCCACAATGTGTGCCATGATAGGATGTTCCACTTGAATAAAATCATAAACATCCTTTGTTATTCTGTTGTCCAGTAAATATTCTTCAACTATTAAATCTATTCTTCTATAACCTATATTAATTTGATTCATGGACACTACCTCGTAATTTCCAGAATCATATAATATGTTATGTATTTGTGCCTTGTATGCGAGGTTGGAAAACACCACCACCCCACCACCTTTATCGGGTTTCATTATTCTGATATCTTGATTGTTCATTAATTCTTTCAAACATTCTCTTTCACCTTTAAGGAACTTGTTAAGAGAGGTTAGGAATATTTATGTACATGGAGCAGTGATGTATCTTTAAGAAAACTTGTAAGTCTTGGCGCCAAAATTAGTATAAAATACATTGTTTATGCTTGTTAGCCTTGTTCTGATGAAGTCTGCAATCGGCAGATGAAAGCGCTCAACATTCAGTGAATTTTTATATGTGGATATTTGTGTTATGTCGTTTAGTGTGTAATAAACGGGTTTGCTGTGTTGCTGCGTTTACCTTTATTACCTATACCTTGCCATTTGCCTGATTTTTGGTGGAGTTCGTGTTTACCTTTTGGATTTTCTATTGTGGCTTTACCGGATATGGCTGGGATCGGTGAGGAAACGCAGGATGTTACAAACAGCGAGGAATTAAGACTTTTGAGAGCTGAACTTAATGGCTTACAGTCGGAGGTTAAAAAACTTACGGATATGTTTTACAGCTTCATGGAGGTAACCAAACCAGCGACGGTTACGGAGTGTATGTCTTCAGCTAAAGTTACACCGGGGAAGCATTGCTGCTCCAAAAAAGAGATTGTATTGGTTATGGACACTAGTACGGAGAATGATATACCTAATGGACAAATGTGTGCGGAAGCAAGTGTGTCAGGCACTCGACATGGATCTTTGGAAGTTATACAGACTGAGGACAAATTTGTACTGACACCTGATAAGGATTTCACGTTTGATTTCAGTCTGTTCTACAACCGGTCGGAAACAGACAGGCAAGGGGCTAAACCAAAGAAAAATTTACCGGTCAAAACATATTCCATTAATGGAAAGAAGGATATCCATTTCTCTAAAGGTACTGTCAAAAATAAAACTCTCAGTCCTAATAAGGACGTTATGCCTAAATATGGAACTGATAATATACGTAAAATAAGCAATGCAGTTCGCTTAGAGAACGATGTCATGAACCAGTTCTTAATGAATGACTATGATTTTGAAAATGTTCACCAGGTACCACATATACAAGTCGGCCATTTATACAAGAATACTATTAAGGAAATTATATTTAATTTAGGTAGTAAATTGACACATATTAAAAATCTCAAAGTGGAAAATGCATACTTAACTAAATGTATTAATATTCAAGTTGTTCCTAAAGGATTGAGGTTTTTTAAACTGCCTATGGGGTTAGTTTATAACGAACAAGTTAAATATGAATTTAACAATCTTTTTGATGAGTTTGGATATAAATATATGAAATTGTTATTGAAATATAATGACGACAAACTACATTAATTAATGAAGTTGAAATTATTAATGAAAGTATTGTTCAACATGGGGAATTTGACATGTGGAAGGATTTATATCACAAACAATTTCATTTAGCTGACAAACAAGCACAAAGTGTTCATATTCGAAAAAATAGAAAGTTAGAACGGGATGTAGAAGCATATCAGCATCAGAAAGCGTATATCTGGCCACAAGAAAGAAAGAATATACATACAGACAGAAGACATAGTGAAACAGAAATGAGAGAAGAACAAAAAGAAAATTTTCAAGGAGGCAGATTCCACCCCAATTACAAGAAGAATTACAATCAGTGGAACAGGAAGTTTTAGTGAAATATATTGGTTCAGGTGTACATTCACAGGTTGAGCAAGAACAGATAATATTAACTAGCATAGACAACAATATTGAAGAAACTTTGGTGCAATATGAACAGAACACTACTCTAGATTATGACATTATGAGTACATATAAAGGTTTTAATGTTTTCAATTATTTGGATTTTATTATCACAGATTAATTTTATCAGTTATTGGCTAAAGGTATGAAATTTATACCCAACATCAAGTTTGACTTAGTGGACACTATTAAAGAAATCAAACTATTTTGCAGGAGATTGAATCTAGCTATTCAATTCAATAAAGTTAATGATGAAAGAGCATATGTAGGGACAGAATTAAAGAAAAAAAGCAATTACATACTTACTAGTAATGCCATAGTGCGTAATTATGAAAGAATGGTATGCAAGGATATTTATTGGTACAACAAAGAATACATTAAGAATAGACAGCGATTTAATACTTATGAAGACAATTTGAGTACAGATGAAAGAGAATGTTTGAAAGAATTAATGAACAATCAAGATAACAGAATAATGAAACCCGATAAAGGTGGTGGGGTGGTGGTGTTTTCCAACCTCGCATACAAGGCACAAATACATAACGTATTATATGATTCTGGAAATTACGAGGTAGTGTCCATGAATCAAATTAATATAGGTTATAGAAGAACAGATTTAATAGTTGAAGAATATTTACTGGACGACAGAATAACAAAGGATGTTTATGATTTTATTCAAGTGGAACATCCTATCATGGCACACATTGTGGGGATACCAAACATTCATAAGTCGATTAAAAACCCACCCTTTAGACCCATCATTTCGGGTTCGAAATCAAAAACTTTTAATATAGGTTTCACCATTGATAAATGGATTAAACACACATATGATAACATACCACATCTTATCAAAGATTCGTGGGACTTTCTAGGTAAATTAACCCCTACATTATGGAAAGAAGAATTTACCTTTATTACTATTGATGTTTGTGATCTTTTTTCAAGTATACCAAAAGATGAGGGATTAGATTATTTTTGCAACAGTCTAAGAAGTTTTTCTAAACTAAGTTGGGACAAGATTGTTCTCATATTAGATATGATGACATTAGTACTTGATCACAATTACATCGTATTTGAAGGTGAATACTTCAAACAGAGTAAGGGGGCAGCTATGGGTGCGTCTTGCGCACCCATTTTTGCTAATCTAGTTATGTTGGATTGGGAAAATAATTTTGTATTTAATAGTGAATATTATTAGAAAATAGCTTTTTATGCAAGATTTTTAGATGACATTTTTATTTTGTGGAAGGGTTCCAAGGATGATATTCAAAAATTCATAGAATGTATAAATGGAACTACCACTTTTTTAAAATTTACGTATACCACAAGCGATACAGGAATAGCATACTTGGATACGTATATTTATAAAACTACAGAAGGGTATGCTTCCAAGGTATACAGGAAGAGTACATTTTCTAATGACTACGTATATTATACTAGTAATCATCCTTCTCACATTTTTAAGAATATAGTGAAAGGGCAGTGTATTAGGGGAGCTAGAATGTCTTCAACAAAATCGGAGATGGAAAATGAAATGCAATTTATATTTAAGTTATTTTCTGACAGAGGCTATCCCAAAAAAATTGTTAGAGGATACTATTAAATATGTTACAAAACAATGGGACCTCAAATATGTTCCATTACTGGGGAAACAAGTAAATATTAATAAGAAACCCACAAATGCTTTATATGAAGGGAGAGTTTGTGTTTTAACTCACACTCCATATGTTAATTGTATAAAAGAAATTTTAATTAGACATTGGGATATAGTATCTGTATCTGAGTCTTTTAGAGACAAGTTGGGACTTTACCCGAGGGTAGTATATAAGACAGCACCCAATATTAAGAGATTGTTAGAGAAAGTGGGGAGTAATGAGCAGAAAGACAAAGAAAAGTGGGTAACTAAGAAATGTGGGAGATATAGGCAATGCAAATATATTTATGAACATCCAAACTTAGTATTAGGAGATGTCAATCATACGTGAATAAGAAGTAGAGGTGGAAATTGTAACACAAAACAGGTAGTGTATCTTGCAAAATGCAAAGAATGTTTAGCATTCTATATAGGCAAAACAGAGAGACAGTTGAGGAAACGTATATATGAACACTATTATAAGATACAAACTAAAGACCTCAACAATGCACTATATAGACATATTAGTGAATTGGGTGAGCAACACTCTTTTTTGTTCACTATTATAGATCAGGAATATTCTACACCATTTGGAGGGGATTGGAAAAATAGATTAGCATGTAAGGAAAGTAAGTGGCAAATATTAGTTGATGCCACTTGGAGCCCAGGAATTAATGATTATATAAGTATCAAACCTTTTTTAAATATGTAACAAGTTTTTTAATTCATTAATTACAGTCATATTATTATGTATGACTTATATAATAATTTTATAGCCATAATGTAGGATGTAATGTTGTCATAGATTTTTATATATGTTGTGATTGTATTTATTTATTTATTATTTATTATTTATTTTTTAGAATTTTTACTTCAGAATAATTATGTTTTTAGTTATTTATTCATACCAACAGGTATTAGCATTAGCTATTATGAAGTGTACAGGGTACGTTTTTAAGGAACTTGTTAAGAGAGGTTAGGAATATTTATGTACATGGAGCAGTGATGTATCTTTAAGAAAACTTGTAAGTCTTGGCGCCAAAATTAGTATAAAATACACTGTTTATGCTTGTTAGCCTTTTTCTGATGAAGTCTGCAATCGGCAGATGAAAGCGCTTAACATTCAGTGAATTTTTATATGTGGATATTTGTCTTATGTCGTTTAGTGTGTAATAAACGGGTTTGCTGTGTTGCTGCGTTTACCTTTAAAACAACATTGCAAGACAGTCTCAAATAAATAAAGAAAAACATCTAAATTAAGCTCAGCTATATTCCTGACTATATCTAAGAGAAATTACTGTACCCTAGTTAACTTACTTGCAGAGGAAAACAAGAATGATGTGGTGAGTGGGTTTCCCAGCTGATGCTGCCAGGTCAAAAGACAGAATACAAAATGCCGTCTCTTTCTCAGACAATTCTTAAATTAATATCTCAAATATTGCTGCTGGGATACTTGCAGCACAACATCACTTTTTGTCATTTGGCTATCCTATGTGAACCCCCCCCCCACACACACACACACATTGCTACAAACTGCCAGCATTTAGCATCTCCCTGTGAAAAATACATAGCCCTTAGATCTTTTGGCAAATGGTGGAAGTTGTAAAGTAATTTGCATTCTTCCACACTTAAAGACAGTACAAAAAACTCCTAGTGCTAGACATTATGTCTGTTACTGCACTGAAACTGAGAGATAACATATTTTGTTTATGGCCCAGCTATAAAGTAACTTAACCTCAACCATTCTTCTGAAGTTTCAGTCTCCCCTGGTAAATACATACATCTAAAGAGTTACAGTAGTGGATAAAAATATCTTTTCAGCACACATCCATAAAATATGACATACAGTTCTAATACATTTGTAACACAGGCATATAAATCATGTTGCTATTCACAAATGACACACAACCACTTACAAAATTCCAGATAGCTAGGTTGGCAGTAGCTCCTTTTGTTACACGCTGTACTAATTATTTATTTTTTAACAACAGCTTCTGTTCTAGATTTTACTAAAACTCTGCCAGTGCTGGTCTTTTGTTTAGGACCACCCCATTTCTTTCTTTTTGCCTGTACTTTGATATCAAACCTTGATAGGGAAGGCAATCTGTAACCACAGTCCAAATAAATTCTTGGCGTCTTTCCATTCTATTACCTTTCCTTCTTTAGTTATTTGATCCCAATACCTTGGTTTCTTTGCCTGTTTTCTCTGATAAATTCCAGCCCCTCTTGCCTATTGTCTGTATCCCTAATTGCAGTCATCCCTACTGGCAGAATCTTCTTTTTCCATTTCCGTGTTGGCTTAGTTCTTAAAATATTTTCTGCTACTTTATGAATATAATATTCTGTATGATTATTGTTATTCTCCTTAAAGGTCTGCATCCAAAATCCTAGCTTCTCCTTGTTTCTTGAGCTCCCCTCCCATTTCCTCTCCTCTTTCCACTTTAAATTATAGGTTTCTGCTTGTGCTATGTATAGGAGTCTTAACTGTGTAGCTCTGAAACCCCCCTCCAAATTATGTAATCCCAATCCACCCTTTTCTATTGGAAGAATCATCATATCCCTCTTGACTCTTGCTGTCATCCCCTCCCAGATAAAATCCTTCAGCTTTTTATTAATTGCTATTCACCTTCTCATCTGGTTGATAAAAATATGACTGACCTATGTATGGGACTAAAGGGACTAAAAACATTTTAACTGCTTGTATGTTTTACCATCTATATCCATATAAAACAGCTTCCAACTTTTCATGTTTTTATATTATCTTTTGTTTAGTCTCTTCCCACATATCCTTAGCTGACACACCAGAATAATTTTAATCCATAATTCTAAATACTTCATTTTATTATGCCCCCATAAATATGGATATTGCTGAACCAATTGGTGTGTGGGTACATAATTTACTGCTATTGCCTTTGTTTTAGCTTAAATAATTTTGTAACCTGAAAAGATCTGAAACTGTCCCACAATGTTTCACAACACTGTAATGTGCTTTTCTGGTTTTATCATGTGTGAAATAATATCTGCAAAAAGAACCAGCTTTTCTTGACTACCATACCAATTATATCCTTGAATTTCTGAGTCCCTAATTTTCTTTGCCAATGGTTCTAAATATAATGTAAATAACAAAGGGAAAAAGAGGACACCACTGCCTGGATAATCTGCTCAAACAGAAATTATCAGAAATTATCACACCCACTTTAATTTTCACGTGCAATCCCTCATATATCCTTCTAATCAATCTTATAATTTTATCCAGGAATGCAAATACTTCCATAGCCCTGCTTTCTCTGTCTAATGCTCTCTCTGCATCAAGACCCACCAACAGCAGTGGTATTTCCCTAAATTCTGCTTCCCTTTGGATCATCATTGTTCTGTTAATGTTATTTGTATGTGCTGTAGTGTTCTGTTGCTATTATCAAATGTTTGCCTCCCCCCACAAAACCACAATGATCCATATTTATCACTTTTAGCCATTATATACTATTATAGCATGTTTTTATACATGCTTTTTCTTTATCTCTGCTTGAACATCTTTATTTCCTTTTAACAGGTGGAAATTTTGCAGCATTTTAGGATACCTGTTTTTTTACTATAAGCCACGGGGTTACTGTGTATGTTTTTATAGATACATACTCATATGAATTTTTCTAAAAGCATTCTTAATTGTGGTTAGCTTTAGTGTAATAGGGACTTGTTCAATTATGTCATTATTACTTGACCAATTATAGTTTGGGTTGTTTCTATTTAAGTTGATTGTGGAAGGAAGTTTTTATTCTGATGAGTCTCCTTTTACCTGAGACAAAAGCGCTTAATAAATTACAAACAAGTGGTCCATGGCTTGGTTCATTTCCAGTTTTCTACTTATTGGTTTTAACCTTGGCATATTTAATTATTCTATAAACATTTCCATTTGTACCTTTTCTTGATTTCCATATTTCTCTGCTTTATACAGACTTTCATAGAATTTCTGAAATATTTCTAATACCTCTGCAGGATCTTTTGTTACCTGCCTTGTAATAGGCTCCCTAATCTTGGCAACAGCCCTTTCTATTTTCTGTTGCCTGAGTCATTGTGCTCTGCAGTTATTATCAAAATACAGTTGCTTAACAGCAATCTTTCTAAACTCATGCATATTATCAAGGTAATCTCTTATTTTCTGTTTAGCATTCTACACTTGCTCCTATTCCTGTTCTGTGAGATCCCCCCTAGTCTGGAATACTTTAACATTTGTCAGTCCCTCTGAATAATTCTTGTTACTTCTTAATCATATCTCTCTTTCTTTCATTTCCTCCCTGTTTTAAACTCCACTTTAATTTTATCCCACTCCCTAGCTATATTTTCAGATCAATTTCTATCTTCTCTAATAGCTCCTGAAAAATTTCCACTACCCTTTCCTTAACTTCCTCTATTTTCAACAGATGGGAAAGACCAGGGTTTCATTTTTATTTAATTACCCAGTGTTTTTATTTTTGTTATAAGTTCATAGGTTCATAGGTAAGTACTAGGCTATCTGCCCGAGGGCATTTATAAGCCTAGCCAGAGTGTGTCAGCTTTCACCGCCCCATTGATTAATTAACTGAGCCTCTGTCAAGAAGAGCCAATGAAGTGATCCCGGGGTGTATTTTCTGTTACCCATCCACTCATTTCTCTTGAACAGTGTTAGTGAGGGGCTCTGCCCAATGTAGTTAAGAATTTTGTTCCAAAGCATGGGGAGTCTCTGTGACAGGAATCTATCCCTCCAGCTCTATTTATTGTTGTGGCAAGGTTTAGCTTACTAGAGCGAGTGGCTCACAGTGACATGGATTTCTTTAGGTGGAGCATGTCCATTAATTCTGAGTTGGACATGGCTTTGTAAGTCAGGCAGAGATCACCTCTGAGTAAGAAATATGCCACTGAGTACAGCCGGAGTTTTTCCAGTCAGGCTGCATAGGACATATGTTTGAGGCCAGTAATCCTCTTGGTGAGGTACTTTTGTGGTCTTTCTAGCTGTTGGAAGTGTCTTGTGAGGTACATTCCAAATGGGGCATTGTACTCTATGATGGGTCTGATGAGTGACGAGTAGAGGGGCACTATAACCTCTTTATTTCTAGATGTGAATCCTTTAGTAATTAGATGGGCTACATAGAAGGATTTCCTAACTACTCTGACAATATGATTGTCAAACGAGAGATTATTATCTACCTGGGTCCCCAGATCTCTTATTACCTCTTCTGTATTAAGAGGGCTGCCACCTATGTGGTAATTCATGGGTGTTTTGTTTTTCCCAAACGGGATGACTATGCATTTTTTGGCATTTAGCTTGAGACCATGACTTTGACACCAGGTGTCCGTCTCAGTAAGGCCCTTTTGGAGAATGTCCATGTCAGCTGGAGAGTCAATTATGACTCCCAGTTTGCAGTCATCGATGAACTTGGTTAGCCCTAGTCCTCCTGTATTTGCCTGTACTTCTGAGAAGTATATGCCGAACAGTAGGGGTCCCAGGACCGAGCCTTGTGGGACACCACTTGTGACTGGTTTAGCATCAGACATGGAGCCTGCTATTCTTACCGTGTGAGTTCTGTCTGCAAGCCAGTTGGCAACCCATCTCATGACGTAGGGGTTTACATTCAGGCTGGTGAGTTTTTCTATAATTCCCAAGTGGGATATGGTGTCAAAAGCCTTGGCGAGGTCAAGGTAGGCTGTGTGAACCACCTTCCCCTCATCTATGGCTTTGGTGACTGTCTCGAATAGGTCAACCAGGTTTAGTAGGCATGATCTGCCCTTAACAAAGCCGAACTGTATCAGTTCAAGTGTTTGGAGGTTCCCAATGTCTTTGTTAATTAGTTCCATGATGATGCGCTCCATAGCCTTGCAGACCAGGCTAGTCAGGCTTATGGGGTGATAGTTACCAGGGTCAGTTGTAGCCCCTCCTTTGTGGAGCGGAATAACCATTGCTGTGCGTCATTCTATGGGCACATAGCCTGTGGAGAGGCTGAGGTTGAACAGTGTGTTTAGGTGGAGGGTTAGTTCGTTCTGTAGTTCATGCAAGACGTAGCCTGGGACACCATCTTTCCCCATTGACACTGTGCCTTTGGCTTTTGAAAGGGCTGTTTTCACCTGTACGTCTGTGATTTCTGGGACAGTACACTTTTCCAGTATTGTTGTGGGCCCTTTTGGGGTGAGAGAAGTGTGAAGTTTGTTCTGAATCTATCTGCCAGGATGTTTGCAATATCAGTAGGTTCAGTATATTTTGTGCTATTTTGCACTAGCTCAGAGCATATCTGTGAGTTGCCACTTAGATTCTTGACATAGCTAAAGAAGGATTTGTGGTTATCTTTCGAATCCTTGGCTATTTGTCTTTCAAAGTTAGCCTTGGATGATTTTATGAGGGACCTTAGTTGCTTACTTATACTGATCAGGGATGTCTTTCCTTCTTGGGATTTGCTTTTTTTCTGAACTAGTTTCCTCCTTCTATTGTATAACCTGTTTATGGCAGGGGTCCACCAGACTGGTTTCCTTCTCTTAGGGGAGTGAGTCTTGGTTTTGCTAGGGATGGCAGGATCCATGCATCTTTGTAGGTGCTCAAAGAGTGCATTTGTAAAGGTTCCTGCATCTTGGACACTGTTATCCTTTAACGTGGGGGCTGTGAAACTTACCATCTCTGTCTTAAGTAAGGTGAAGTTTGCTATAGAAAGTTTTTTCACTGTGGTTTCCTTGGTTGGGGTTGGAGGTGTGATGTGGACATCCAGAGTAATTACTTTATGGTCTGATCTAACCAGTGACGGGTTGACCTCCAGTGCGGAACACCTGTCGCCCATGTTGGTGATGACCAGGTCCCATATATTTTCACCTCTGGTAGGGGAGTTTACCAGCTGATCCAGGACATTTGAGTTGATAAATTTCAGGAAGCGCTGGACCTAGGCGTTTGCACTTGAGTAGCTTTCCCAGTTAATGGTAGGGTAATTGAAATTGCCCAATATCAGGGTGTTTCGTAGGACCTTCATGTTTTCCAGTGTCTCCAGAAAGGTGGAGTGATGGAGGGTGATCTGTAGCAGGCCACAATTTGCATTACAGATTTGCCCGATGTTAGTTGCACATGGATGATCTCAGAGGTATCATGCTGCACCACTAACCTGGAGGTGTAGGTATCCTTGATGAATATGGATACACCCCCTACTTTTGTGTTTCAGTCCATGTTCTGTGGCCAAAATGTTGTGATATGAGTTGTAGCCCAGTAGTGCTGGGGTGATCTGTGGAGCCTTGAACCAGGTTTCAGTTACTGCACAGATGTCGACGTTCTCCATACTGAGGAGTGCTTTGAGCATGTACATTTTGAGATTTAAACTCCTGGCGTTGAGTAGGATAACCCTCATTTTTTTTATTTTTGCTGTTTACGGAGGCGGGTTTAACTTTTGAGCCTTGCCTAAAAAAGGCACTATGGGGGCAGCAAGAGCTTGGCCAGTATTCGAAAGCCTAGGGGTGACAGGTGCAAGTCATCTCTTACAAAGCAATGCAGCTTGTCGAAAATGTCGTCCCAGGATGACAGACACTGGATCCCCTTTGAATGACACCATAAGCTTAGCCAATTGTTGAAATTGATCATTTTTTTCTTTATACTGCAGTATAATTCTTGGTGAAGGCAGGATGCTACTCAGGGTCAGGGTCATACCCGCCTGAGCTACATGATCAGTGAGCTCTTCCATGTCTCTTTTCATGTAGTCCAGGGAGGTCCATCTCAGGTCATTCACACCAACATGAACAATGACAGAATCATATTTGTACTTGTTCTGGAGTGACATGATTGCTTGTGTTATGTGGCGGATTCTGGCACCTGACAGGCAGCTAACAGTAACCTTCTCCTTGTCCAGCCAAGTGAGTGGGACGTCAGTGTTCCTGACTATAGAGCCACCTATTACTAGCGTGTTAGGCATGTTATTTTGCCTTAAGGACTGTGATTGTGCGGCACACTGATTTTGTGTTTTATGTGTTGTCTGGTTTGTGATGTGAGGTGCAGGTTTTTTGGGTGTCTGCTTTGGAGGTTTCTGATGCTTTTGCAGGTTTTTATTTAGAGCCTCAGAGTATGATTTTGTGTATTTATGTGTATTTTGTGCCAGTGCTGGTTTAGTATGTCTATGTGAGGCTGACGGTGTGGTGCAAGTGTTAACCTTCTCCTCATGACTGCCTGTTCCAGTCTTGGGTGGAGAGAGCGTAGTCTCCAATTTAGCTATATAATTGCATCTGTCGTATATGTTAATGTTTTGTGGTAGGAGGAGAGGGTTGCCTGTGTACATGAGGCAGTTGTAACATTGCCTCAGGATACCCAGGTTCACCAGCTGGACTGGAGAGTATATCTGAAATTGCCCTTTGGTCATGACTGAATAGTAGGGTGAGCTGCTTAGTCACTTGGTTGGTGAGGGGTGAATAATGAGCCTTGCCCTGCTGGGCAATCAAGTGTTGGGGTATATTAGTGCTTGCTATTAGGTCTGAGCAAGTGCTGGCCTGTAGGATGCTTTTTAAGTGCGTAGGTTGAGAGTTAGACTACTTTCAAGGAAAAAACTGAAGAGGAGACTTGGTGGAGCTGGGAATAATGTAGCCCTAGCTAACCAGCACTGCCTGGACATGCAAAATTGTGCAAACGTGGTTTTTACAGCAAGGAAATGAAAGAGATAGAAATTAGCCTAAAATGGCCTATAAACTAATAACTTCTGGGCTGGAACCACTCCTCCAGGGACAGATGGCTGCTCAAAGCTCCCTCTCTCACAGGTGAACAGAGAAACCTCCTTCTATCCAAGTAAGGTACGGGCAACTCAGAAACTTGTAACACAGCCCTGAATTCAGCACTAGCCTGAAAACTGGACTATACTAGCTTAAAATGATGGGAAACAAAGAAAAAAAATTTTTTTTGAAAAGATAAGGCAAAAACAGCAAAAAATACACGTGATCCAAAATAGTTACTGGGTGTGCGTCAAGACCTTAAATGCACATTTCAGTGAAATGCATATTCTGTCTAGCCTAGCCCAGTTTTTATATCTTGGAGAATATCTTCCAAGTAGATAGCCAGCTTTCCTTTGATAACCGCGTTGCCAAAGTGGTTAGAAAATCCTTCTATGTGACTCATCTGATCACAAAAGGGTTTGCATCAAGATCTAAGGATGTAATGGTGCCCCTCTACTCTTCCCTCATCAGACCCATTATTGAGTACAATGCACCAATTGGAATGTACCTGGCTAGACATCTCCAGCAGCTGGACAGACCACAAAGGTACCTAACCAAGAGGATTACTGGCCTCAAACAGTTGCCCTATGCAGCACAATTGAAAAAGCTAAGACTGTTCTCTGTTGCATACCGCTTTCTCAGAGGCGATCTCTGTCTAACGTACAGAGCCATGTCCAACCCAGAATTGTTGAACATGCTCCATCTTAGCAAAACCAAATCTACTCAAGCTACATGCTCTAGGGATATAAACCTCAACACAACAATGAATAGAACATGCTGGAGGGATAGATTCCCTCGAGAGACTTCCCTTACTATGGAACAGGGTCCCGATCTACATAAGACAGAGCCCCTCACTATCACTCTTCAAGAGGAACCTTGATGAGTGGATGGGTAACAGAAAGTTCACACCGGGGATCACACCAACAGCACTACTAGATAGGGGCCAAGGGTACTAGCTGCTAGTACAAGGGTCTAGGGAACTACTAAAGGGGCAGTGAATACCGCACAACATGGCTGGGCTAATATATGCCTTCGGGCAGATACCCAGTACCAATCTATGAACCTAATAATATGTAAATTCACTCTGAACTCCTAGTACCAAATTCACATCTTCCATGCCAAATATTTTCATATATTTCTTCAAAAGTCTACTGTCCTTTTTTATACTTTCCCTTCTGGGTCCACAGACACATTTTCAGTGCTGCAAATCAAATTTCAGTTGCTACCTATAAGTAAAATTGCTGAAAGCTCATATTTCTATCAGAATTTTCTTAAGCTCTTTTATAGCAGTTTTAGGTGGACTATAAATACATGCCAATGTAATCCTTCTCCCTTGCCAGTAGCCCCCCGATTAGTAGTACAAATCTACCATTATATTTTTTATCCTCTTCTATCACTAATGAAGCTCTTCTTGCAATTAATATAAGTACCCCACTTTTCCTTTGTCCCAGGTATTCCACTGAATAACCATCCGGAAAATCTTTCTTTATCAAATTCACATGTTTAGTTCTTTCCAAGTGTGTTTCTTGTAGCATAGCTATTTGCTCTCTACATTTTTTAATATAGTTGACTACTCTTTCTTTTTTGTATTTATCTGTGAGACCACTGACATTTGAAGACAATACAGAATGCATCATTGTATTAAAAAGTTATTATTACCACCTTTTATGTATATCAGCTTTTTTGTTAAATGTCTAGTTCCAGTTTTTGTGTTACATGCATACACTGTTTGGCAGGTTGAACTTTTACACAGTTGTTTTTTGTCACATTCATTTGAGCATATGTCACAGCTTGCAAAAAAAACCCAATACCTCCTAAAACCTATTAACTTAATACTAACACACAGAACTATTTACAACTTCAAATATTGAAGTTTTACCCTCCTAATAGGAACAGATGTTCCAAACTGACAGCCACACTCACAGACTTGAGTTAACCTAAAAGAATGGTTGACCATGCTAAGACACATGGTACAGCCTGTGCTTCTACTAAGTGCTGTCTGGTTTTGTCTTATCTTCATAACTCGCCCAGCTTGAAAAACACCTGAATGTTTTCAGAGAACATTATCTCCTAGCCAATTTCTCTTTTTTTCTAGCCAATTTCTCTTTATCAGATTGTCTCCATGGAGGCATGAGGACCATATACAGAATCGCTACTAAGCATACATTTATTTGCTAGGAAAAAAACTTATAATATTCAATATTCTTTTTTATTTCCTTGCTTTCTCTTAAAAAGTGCTAGTAGATGAAGCTAAGGGCCTTAATCCAGTCATTCCCTCATCCAAGAATGAGAAAAAGCACATTAATTTTTCTTTTGTCATGTTCTTTTAACCAGATTTTTTTTTTACATTGCAGTGCCTACATTTCTTAAAACTGACAAGGAGAAAGAAGAAGGGAGAAGAAAAAAGGGAAAAGGGGAGTACCTGTTTACAATAATATCCCCATTACACTTAAGAACAACTGAAAAAACTTTACTTTATAGCATGCAAAAAAAATCATACACTATAAAAAATAGTACTATTAAGGGGAAAAAATTACTTACAGTTAACTTTCTCCCTCCTCTTCCCCTCTCCTAATTATTTTTCTGAACATTAATGACATGAAGTAGGGCATATATTTTAGAGTTCCACAAGTCCAACAAAGTCCAAAACAGTCCAATATTTCCAGATTTTTCTGTCATATTTCACAAGTATAATTATTGCTTTGCAATCCCACATTTGTCAATTTCCAAGTTATTGGTTTTATTGGTGTTCACCACCATCTCCCAAATCCTATCTCTGCTTGATTTCCAATATACTTTCAATTCTTCTAGTCAACTCTCATGCTCCCTTCCTTCTCTCCAGAATTTTCTGTTGAAACATTAGAAAAGGTTTCACTGGCACAGTCTGTCTGTGGTCTTTATTACCAGAAGAATAAGAAGCAGAATATTCTTCTGTTTCACAGCTCACTTTTTGTTGGATAAACTTTTGTATTTCCTCTTTAGCATGTACTTAATCAAAGATGATTTTGTCCTTCCAGGGAAGAATATTTTGAAGATAGCTGGATAAAGCAGTTTGAATATCACACCTGCTTCTCAACATTTCCTGAATAGTGGAATAAATTTACTCCTCTTCTGCCTGGTGTACAATGAGTAATCATTCTCCACAAACACTCTGCTGTCTCCCACTTTTAGTATTTTGTCCTTCTGCCACAGTTTTATCAGACTCAACTCCTTCTGCTGGTAGGATTGCTGCATCTTTACTATTAAAAGTCTAGGTTGCTTTCTCTTAGCCAGGTTTGGAGCATACACATGATGTGCCATTTCAAGTAGCAGTTCCTGCTGTGGAATGTCAGTCCAGTTGCTTATCTGTGCTTTCATAAAATTAATACAGTCTGCACCTTCCAGCTTCTCTGGTACAGCTGAAAAATCTCAGGTTTTACCTACGTGCTTTGTCTTCTAATTCTATTTTTTAAACATCTCTCCTTGAACAGTCTCATATTCAGACATTTTCTTCATTTTGACTTCTGAGTTTTGCAGTTTTATTACCTCAGTTGAATATCTATTTAAAGCTTCTTCCATTTTTCCAGCTTTTTATTGATTGAGTTGATATATCTATCAATGTTTCGTTTATTTTAACATTTTAAACAGGTCTGTGTGCAGCTGTCTTATGCTTTCCTGTAGGTTACCGTACATCATGTCTGGACTGCATTGCTTTTTGCTAAACAGCTGTAGTATGTTTCCCAGTCAGTGTTTCTTCCTCACTTTTTGTAGCTGATTTTCATTCAGGACCTCTGTATTACCTTTTTCTTGGCTTCCAAGCAGTGTATTTACTAGCCAGTTACTGAAATTTACACAGAAACATAAAAGTTCACTGGACTTCTCTGCTGAGGTTCTGTTTTCATACTGGGAGAGCTAGAATTAAGCTGTTACTCAATGTGCAGCCATCTTGGAAATCCCTCAGTAGTGCATTCTTGACCCATTATGACCCTTTCCCATAGTTTATTTGTTCTCTCCCAATGCTCAAAGTCATCTTTGACCCTCTCTTCAACTCATCATAATCAGATTCCCTAAAATGCTACATCATTCTTTTTGTCCTTGCATTCTTGCCTTTCCCCCACTCTAAACCACATAGTGACATGGCCACTGTTGACTAATAATATATTCACCTGAACATCCCTGACCGCTAACATTAGATAAACCCACATCTAAAAATCTATCCATTGCTGGTACAGCTGTGGACTAGCAGGCTGAATCCCTGGTTCAAGACCTCATTCAACTCCCTCTACTCTGTCTTTGTGATATAGAGAGATAAATCCCCAAGTATGACCCAGATAAGTTTATATAGTGGCTGAAGTTACTAGACGGGGGGATATCTCATACCTACCCACCAATTCTGGAGAAAGAGGTGATTGCATTTGACTTGTCAGCACCAATGAAGTGGTGGTCATTTGCCCAGCAGTGAAATGGCCATGAGTGGACTTGTCAGTATGAAACTGATGACTATAGTTCTCAACAGCATTTATGAGAAAGCATGCATGTAGATAAGGTGGATACTGCAGGCCTCTACAGTGATGTAACAGCCCATGTCAACCACCTAGGTAGGGGTTTAGGGGCTTATAGAAACTCTCAGCTGTCTATGTCTATGTCAATGAGGATTTTCTGTAGACCAACAAACAGACAGCTAGATCAGTGGCAGGAAAATGAACAATTTAGTGTATTATAAGGCTGTAAGTGAAGGTTGATGGTAATATTAGTCCTCTTCTGTGGGCCCTCAAGCTGCAGTTCAGGATGGTTTGTGGTAGCGTACTGACAAACTATTTGGTGGGCATGCTCTAAAGATAGCTGAGGTAAAACAACCTTCTCGTCTGCCTGATGTTGATGATGATTGCTCCCTTCACTTGGCAATCACCTGAGTCATTTGCCATATTTCAACTGATAGAGGACAAATAGGCTGAAACTCAATGCTGAAAGAGTGATAGTTTGGAAGTGGGGTAGCAAAAATGCTATAGGTTAAAAAAAACTCACTCCTTTATCCTGGGTTGTGAAATCTCCCAGTTTGCTCATTGCAGATTCAGGTTTCCCCATGATTATAACCATCTTCCTTCAACCCATTCCATCATTTTTTTTCAAACCTCTTGTCTTTCTCCCTTCATGTGACTTGGGGGCTAATACTCTGTACTCATCTACTAGCATCTTTCTTTCTCTGTCCTGACCAGTAGAACATTAACTCTAGCTTCTGATTATGCCTGCTCCATCATCCTTTACATAAGCTGGTATTCCTCCTCCCCTTCCTCTTTGACTCAGTATTAGACAGCCTCTTTTATATGGATTTCTACTTAATTTCCATTCTTTCTTTCTCTGTCATTCTTGAACAACCTGTACACAGACAGTTGTTTATCCAGTCCCCTCTTTTTTGACTGCAGCCCCTCACTGACCATCAAGTCTATTCCTCCCATTTACTAGATGAACCAATTCATTCCCCAGCTTGAAAGCCAGATGGTCCATTTATTCCTTGGGGTGTAAGTCAGGCAAACTGAGAGCAGTTATCCACATGTTAGAGGGATTTTTTTTAATTAGGCCCTACTTTCCCACTCTGTATACTTGTGGTGTGCAAAGACTGAGGCATGCAATAGGAATATGTAATGTACATTCATAAAGTTATTCAGCTAATGCATTATGTAGAAACCTATAAGTCATTGCTACCTTTAAAAGAAAAGAATTATTTCACAGTGTTTATATATATATATATATATATATATATATATATATATATATATATATATATATATATATATATATATATATATATATATATATATATATTTTTTTTTTTTTTTTTGAGGTTGCGGACATCAATCAGCAGCCCCTACAAGGTGACACTTGGGCAGTTGCCCCTCTTTCTCACTCTTCTTATGACTCTGTTGCATAATACTACTACCAAGTCATGTTCTGAGTTACTCTTGTTTGCCCTTCTGCTATTTTCTGTGTCTTTTTTCTCTTTCTGTCTGCTTTCTGAGTACCTATCCCTTCTTCTGCTTGTGTGATACCTCCCTCCTCTCTTTCACTTTAGTGTAAAGGTATGATCATTGAAAAGTAACTTTCACTACCACTTTGAAGACCACTGCCATTTCAGAGATAAGATGAAGCCTGTCCATGGTAGAAAGTTTGTCTGTCTCCAATGCCTCCCCATCTCCTTACCATTTTTAAACCACTCTCATTTATCATGTGCTGAATGTGGTCATTACACTTCAGTCCTCTCATACTTCAGGATGCTAACATGCTGGTTACTGACATAAGTACTACTTCTGGAAATGCTACTGTCCTGGCATCTCTCTGGCACACCTCACTGGCCTGACTTGATGCCACCTCATATGTAGCCTTTTATAGGATATTTTTGCCAACATGTAGTCCCTCCTCCCATTTTTTGGCCACCAGGATCACCTCATTTCTTGCTTAACAAAGTCTACATTCTGAGACTGGTTTAGTTATATTCTTACCTCCTTTGTCAAGACACTATCTTCGATGACTGAGTCTCTAACCAGCAAAATGTTCGCTTTTTCCACACTAGCTTTCAGCTTCTTCATATCTTGCCCCATACCATAAAACCTCCTATTTGGATCCTTTCCCCCCTTCCAGTTCTACAACCTCCAGCCTTCTACTGTGTTTATACTCATTACCACTGTCCCTGTGAAGCACATGATACTGCCTAGTCATCCTATACTCTTCCCACATGTCCTCTCTTTTGCCCCATTCACCCTTTCTTCCTTCCATCTAGCTGCATTCACCTCTCTGCCTGCTTTCCTTTTGCTCTACTTGTATTGTTGGCTTCTCCAGGGCAGTATGTGGCTGTGTGTCATCTCTGTGACTTGTTACAGCTCTATGCACCTATCACTCTATCCTGGTGTTCTCCTTGTCCTGTCTTGCATAGCTGTATGTCACACTTTCTCCATTCATCTTACTCTCTGCTACACTACTTCTTTGCATTCCTCTGACAACCACTGTCTATGTTTTCTTTCCCTCTGCTTTCTTTTCACTGGATTTCACTCCATCTTGACTCCCAGCCTCCTACTAGCTCCTCAGACAGTCCTAGGCAGCCTTTTTGCCTGAGTAGCCAATCCACTACCCTGATGCTCCTGCATTCCTCAGCAGATTCCACTTTGTCTGCCACTCTACAGCATTCTGAACCAAACTACTGCCTCACATGCTAAGCATATCATCTCTCTAAACTTTCTTGTTGAGCCCCTCTTGTTCCTTTCATGCAATCACAGTCATGGATTCCTTACTTCTTTTTGTTTGTTTGTTTTTGCATTGACTAGGAGCACATAATACAAGCCAATACACAGATTTACCTGGGAATCTGCAGAAGTGATTTCTAGTGTCCCCCTCAAAAAGGATATCAGTCCTGGAGGAGTGATAGTCTGGTTCTCAAATGTGCTGGCTGAAGTACAACAGACTGAATGGTCTGCAATGGGATACTCATACTGCTCAGTGACATAGATCTAGAAGGGGCAATTTTCCAAGCATGTGTCTGTCATGACTTTCACCATTTCACCATTACTTTGTCATGTTTATGTAGGATGACTAAGGGGTAGGAAAGGGAATGTCTACAAGAGGGTAGTGAGACCAGCTATGTTATATGGGTTGGAGACAGTGGCACTGACAAAAAGGCAGGAGTTAGAGCTGGATGTGGCAGAGTTAAAGATAAGATTTGCACTGGGTGTGACGAGGGTGGACAGGATTAGGAATAAGTATATTAGAGGGTCAGCCCAGGTTGGAAGGTTTGGAGACAAAGCCAGAGAGGCAAGACTACGTTGGTTTGGACATGTGCTGAGGAGGGCTACAGAGTATATTGGGAAAAAGATGCTAAGGATGAAGCTGCCAGGTAACCGGAAAAGAGGAAGACCTAAGATAAGGTTTATGGATGTGGTGAGAGAGGACATGCAGGTGGTTGGTGTGACAGAGCAGGATGCACAGGACAGGAAGAAATGGAAACAGATGATCCGCTGTGGCGACTCCTAACGGGAAGAGCCGGAAGATGATGATGATAATGATGATGACTAAGGGGTAGGAAAAAAAAGGCTTTCATGATTAGTAGAGACTGCAGCAGCATTTCTCAATAAGATAACTTTTTTAAAGTCAAACAGTAATGCTTTAGTCATACCTCTCAACCTCTTACAGCAAGAAATCTGGACAAAAGCAAAAATAATGCAGGGACAAAAGCCCCAGTATAGGAACAGAATTTCAAACTCGCTCTTATAAACCTAGAAAACTGATATATGTGTTAATGAGGGGTATGCAGTCTGAAAGTCAAATGTCTGCCATTATTTAATTAACTTCAATCCTCAATGATCTGCCAAAAAATCAAAAATTCTAGGAGGAACCAACCAAAAAATATAAGGCAAAAATCTGGACAGTTGAGAGGTATGTTTTAGTGCATTACAAATGTTAAACATTAATCCTTCAATGCAGCACATTAGAAATACATAATTATAGCAATAAAATAAGAATTACAGGCAACCAAACAGTTCTTCAGTGAATTAAAATGTAGTACAATTTTTTGTGCAGTAAAGCATTATCTACATAGAACTTTAACAGTGATGGAATTCCCTAAAGACAAACAGTAATGCACTAAAATTAGGATATGTGTCATAACTTGTACATTTAAAGAGCATTCCTGTTTACTGAAGAAGTGTTTACCCTGATGTGACACTGCTCATGCTGCTGTTACGGAATGTTTTTGCACTGTAATTTATCAGTTCTATTAATTCATTTTCCAATAAGCATTTTGTCAGATCGAGCCATATACTCATTATTAAGTCATTCATTTCTGATAAGCACTTTTTGTTGTTTGACCCACACTGCTTGAACTGCACATTTCAATGCAATAGTTCTTATTTGTTCATTCATTCATTTTTTGAATTTTGCTTATCCTCTTTAGATTCACTGGTTCTCTTGAGGATTGCAGATAGACTTGCTCAAATGTAAAAATGTATCATTGTGGTATCTATTTCTTTGAAATAACACATTACTGTATTACTGTGTTACTGTATTAATTTAGTTATGCAGTGATTTTAAATATGTTTACAAGAAAAATAAAAATGGAAATAGAATTATGGGTTAACATTTTCATAGGTTGAGAATTGTGCCTTTATTTTGCAAAGTCCTCATAAGTATTTTTTGTTAAAACCTAGGCATTTAAAAAGCTTAGTGTATTTTGGACACTCTAAGTGAGTAGAATGTGCCTTGAAACACAACAGCTCTCGCCCTCTGAAATACAACTTGCTTTACTCACCAAGTGGCATCGCATTCAGTGTCACAGATTTCTGCACAATCGGGTTCAGTAGCGTTTCTCCCAGCAACGGTCTGTCATGAGGGAAATGAAACTGTTTACATCTGAATCAGTATTTTTATTTGCTGCAGAAGAGCACGTGTGGATGTTCTCCTTTTTCCCATTAGTACTACAAGAAAACTTTCATAAATTATCTGCCGCACATATTTGATCAAAATCAATCAAATCAACCAGATGATATGAATTAAACACATGACAGGGTTCAGACAGCACTTTGAAAGAAATGATGGTGAATATTGTTGCTTAGGCTTTTACATCACTGCAGCCAGCAATATAGGCCTGTGGCTATCCCACCCTATTGTACGCTGAAGACAAAAAAGTCACAGTATATCAGTACTAGAAACTGTAAATGTTTTAATTTATTCAAGTTCCACTCTTTTTTTTTAAACAAAAAAAACCCACCTTTATTAAAAAATTATCACATATGACATATAGGCAATCCTACATTTGTATAAACTAAAACCAAACCACATTAACACATTTTTAGTTGCAAATATTATGCATCACAGACCCCATTGAGACAACTGTAGTTGCAAACATTATACATCACTTATAATATATTCAGTCATTGTCAATTAAGTATTACATAGCTCATTCAAATCCTGCCTTCTTTTAAACCTTGTTCCTCCATTCCATATAATGCTCTCACAATTCCCATTTTTTCTATGTAGTTTGCTCCTTTACTTTTTTAAAGATCCCAATTCCAGATGCTTTATCTCTGCTACTATATTCACTACTTCTAGTAAAGTTGGTTTAGACTTTGATTTCCATTTTCTAGTAATTGCTTTTTTGGCAGCCACCATAAAGACTCCGCAAAGCCTTACTGTGTCTAGGCATTTCCAATTCAGTATCATAGCTCAAAAGTATAATTTCCTTAGTTAAACCAGTTTGCTCACCCAGTATCCCTGACACAACAGTCTGCAGGGAATCTTTAAAGTCTGCCAACTCGTTACACTCCCAGAAAATATGTTCACAGTTACGTCTTTCTCCTCCATCACACCTAAGACATTTGCTGTCTACCTGAGGAAAAATTCTTTGCAGTCTACTTTGGGTATAAAAATACACATGTAAACACTTCCAAGCAAAGAAACTAAATCTTCTAGACTTTGTTGCATATTTGGGAGATATACATACATGGGTCTACTTTGGTAGACAGAGCTTTTACTTACCCAGCACTCACTTGCCCTAGATGAAAGCACCGACAACTACAGAAGACCAACATCTGGAACACCGACTTCACATGTGAGGTAAGTAATCGCTTGGCCATCCTGAATAAAAACAATTATTGAAACTAAACTAAAGCCACCAATGTGGAGGGCTTCGCTTGCCCCAACACCCCCCCCCACACCCCATAACTAAATATACTAACTCCAAGATTGCACTACTATGAGGGGTAAGGGGCAAAGTTCAAAAGGATGACCAAGCGGTTACTTACCTCGCATGCAAAGCTGGTGTTCCGGATGTCTGTCTTCTGAAGTTGTTGGTGCTTTCATCTGGGAAACTTCAGTGTTGGGTAAGTAAAAGTTTGGTCTACTGAATTAGGCCCACATACATATATCCCCCATTGTCTTTGTGAATTGCTTATCCAGTCTCTCTTTCCAATCCTTTCGAAGCTCCTCTGATTGATTCTTATAGTTGTCATGCAATATTTTATATGTTCTAATAATTATTCCTTCTTAAATGGCAGCTTCTGTTCTAGATTCTACTAAAAACTCTACTGCTGGTCTTTTGTTTAGGAACCCCCCTATTTCTTTCTCTTTGACTGTACTTTGATATCAATCCTTGATAGGCAACATAATCTCTAACCTGCAGTCCAAATAAATTCTTGTCTTCTTCCCATTCGATTACCTTTCCTTCTCTAGTTGTTGGCTCCCAGTACCTTGGTTCCTTTGCCAGTTTTCTCTGATAACTTCCAGCCCCTGTTGCTTATTGTCTGTATCCCTAATTGCAGTCATCCCTATCAGCAGAATCCCCTTTCTCTATTCCCATGTTGGCTTAGTTCTTAAAATACTTTCTGCTACATTATGAATATAATATTCTGTATGATTATTGTTATTCCCCTTAAAGGTCTGCATCCAAAATCCCAGTCTCTCCTTGTTTTTTGAGCTCCCCGTTGCATCATCCTCCCTTTCCACTTTGAATAATAGGCTTCTGCTTGTGCTACATATATGAGTCTTAACTGTGTAGCTCTGAAATATCCCTTCAAATCGTATAATCCCAATCTGCCCTTTTCTATTGGAAGAATCAGCTTATCCATCTTGACTCTTGCTGTCTTCCCCTCCCAGATAAAATCCTTCAGCTCTTTTTTAATTGGTATCCACAACTTCTCCTCTGGTTAATAAAAATATGTCTGACCTGTGTATAAAACTAAAGGGACTAAAACATTTTAACTGCTTATATCTTACTATCCATATAAAAAGAAGTTATATTCTTATTATAACATTCCATCTGTGTTGTTGATCTCCATTAATTCTTGACTGCTGGGTTTCAGTTCCATCCTTGGAACCGACTTGGCCATTGAAACAAGCTTGTGCCAGCCAAAAACTCTCAAGCTAAGACTACCCATGTGCCTCTCTTCCCTTCCCCAAAGATCAAGTTTTGCCCATAGAAATAAATGTGGAAGCTTTGTCTGAGCAACTGCCCTACTACAATACCAGAACTATATCCGAACCTCCAGGATTCTTTGGAGGGGGTTGGAAGGTGGGATGTCAAGAATGAATGAAGATCAACAACACAGATGGAACGTTACGGTAAGAACATAACTTCTTTATCTGATGTTGTTAATCTTCATTCATTCTTGACTATTGGGGCAGAGTCCCTAGTTACTTTATGTCCTGGGAGGCCTTATGGAAGGATATTCCTGAATACCATAAAGCCAAAGTATGCTCTTTCCTTGGAGACTGTATCCGGTTTGTAATGAGTGATAAAGGTATGTGGGGAAGCCCAAGTGGCCACTGCACAAATGTCATCCATACAGGCTCTAGAAGGAAAGGCTACTGAAGTGGCAACTGATCTGGTAGAATGAGCCTAGACCTTTGTTGATCGGTTCAGTTTATTTTTGTCTGTAAACAAAGGTGATACAATATCTCAACCATTTTGATAAAGTAACTTTGGAAACTGGTTTGCCCAGCTGAGTGCCTGAAAAGGACAAAAACAATTGGTCTGATTTTCTAAACAATTTTGTTCTGTTCAAGTAGAAGTGTAATTGTCTGTGCACATCCAACAAATATAAACAATATTCTCCCTTTTTTTGAGAAATTTGGAAAAAAAAAACTGGCAGGTCTATAGTTTGGTTAATATTTGAGTCCAATACAACCTTAGGAAGGAAAGAGGGTTTGGTTCTAAGTAATACTCACTCTTTGTGAAAAATAATGTATGGACATTTCATGCACAGAGCTTGCAATTCTGATATTCTCCTGACCGACGTGACGGCTACCAGGAAAAGGGTCTTCCAAGATAAGAATTTGATATCAAAGGTGGCTGCTGGTTCAAAGGGTTGCTGGGTTAAACTTTGCAAAACTAATGTTAAATTCCAAGGTTCAAGTGGGTTCTTTAAAGGATGGCTTCAAATGCAAGATGCCTTTCAAGATGGTTTTGAAAAGGCGATGAGACATTAAAGAAAGGTCATCAAAACCATTATGAAAATTGGAAATAATGGCTAAATGAATGAACCCTAATAGTTGAAGCTGAGGCTCCTGATTGTTAAACAGTTGACAAATATTCTAAAACCTTATCAACTGGGGGTGAAAAAGGGTCAATTTTCTCTGCAAGAGACCACAGCACAAATCTGTTCTATTTATTCAGATAAAGTTTTCTGGTTGATGGTTTATGGGAAGCCAGAAGAATCTTCTGCACTGGGGAAGATAGATTTTTCTGCCTGGCAATTACTGGAAGTGGAGGTACCAAGCCGTCAGACTGAGATTGTATAGATTTGGATGGACCATCCCCTGCAGATGAGACAACAGGTCTAGAGTTGGGTCCAGAGTCCATGGACGGGGAACCAGGTGAGACCAGAGGAAGGAGAACCAGACTTGTTGTGCCCAATAAGGCGCAATGAGGATTATTCTGCTTCTCAACCGGTGGGCCTTCTTCAAAAATTGGGGAATCAGGGGGAAAGACAGAACGCAGTCCTGGGGGCCAATCATGCAGAAGAGCATCTCTCAGGACTCGCTCTGAGGGGGAGATAGGGAAAAGTAGCTGATGCATTTGTGGTTTATGGGAGATGCAAATAGGTTGCAGCAAGGCTGACCCCAGCGACAAAATATCTTTGTCGCTACATTTGGATTGAGAGACCACTCATGAGGCAGGAGAATGCATCTGCTCAGTTTGTCTGCAATCACATTGGAATTCCCCAGAATATGCATTGCTATCAGAAAGTGGTTGGATGCTATTGCCCATTGCCACACTCTTAGGGCTTCCCAACTTAATAGGTAAAATCTGCTTCCACCCTATTTGTTGATGTACCAGACGACTGGCATGTTGTCTGATTGGATAGCAATTGTCCCTGAAGGGAGGGTCGATTGAAATGCCTGCAATGCTAGAAGCATGGCCCTCAGTTCTAGGATGTTGATATACAAATTGGCCTCTGAAGGGGACCAAGTGCCTTGGACTGTCCTTCTGTGAAAATGCCCCCCTCCATCCCATCAGGGATGCATCTGTGGTCACTACGGCCTTGGGCTGAGTGGGGGTGAAAGGGTGACTCCATAATCCTTGTTATGACTTCATCTACCACATTAGATCCTGCTTGCATCAGCTGGTTATGTGGATTAGGTAAGACATTGGGTGTGTTAACAGAGACCAGTGTGACACCAGAAGCCACTGCAGCAATCTCATGTGGAACCTTGCCAACGGAACTAGAGTGACTGTTGCTGCCTAGGAGTTGTAAGACTAAGCAAGCTGGGACTTTGTCATGACAGAGTGTCACCTGAAGCTGTAATTGTACCCTTCACAGCCTGTGAAGAGGTTGAACAGCCATACAAGAGTTTGTATTGAATGTTGCTCCGATGAATTCTATCTCTTGAGTGGGACACAGCTTCAACTTTTCCCTGTTTACTGAAATGCCTAAGTAATCTGCAAGGTTTAGGATGGAGTCCAAGGCATCAAGCAATAGATGCCTGGTGGGGGCAGTGAGGAGCCAGTCGTCTAGATAGGGAAACACATGGAATCCTTGTAGCCTTAAATGAGCTGCAGCCACTGCCATGCATTTGGTGAACACCCCAGGGGCTGTGGTAAGACCAAAGCATAGTGCTCAAAATTGGTAGTGACTGGCTCCCAGACAGAAGCTGAGGTATCTTCTGGAGTGTTTGTCCATCTTTACGTGGTAATATGCATCCTGAAGATCTATAGAGCACATCCAATCATCTTTCTCCAGAAATGGAAGGATAGACTGTACCATGACCATCCAAAATTTTGTCTGTCGAATAAACTTGTTCAAGACACTGAGGTCTAGAACTGGCTTTCAGTCCCCTGTCTTTCTTGGCACTAAAAAGAATCTTGAATAAAATCCACATTCTATTTGGTCTTGTGGGACTGTTTGAATGGGTTTCTTTTGAAGCATCTTTTGAATTTCTTATGCTGCTGTATCCCTCTAACTAGGAGGAACATCAATGATTCACCTTTGTGGCCTTGGATAGAGATCAAAGGGGATATGGTAACCTCTGGTAGTTATCGTCTGCACCCAGGAATCTGATGTTATTGAGTGCCAGGCTAAGTGGTGCAGAGCGAATCTTCCCCTGACTGCCTCCAGAGTTAGACAACCATGCTGCTTTTCAGGATAGCTGGTAGGGTTGTCCAGAGAAGGAATCCCTGGAACCCTGGTTACACAGGCCCCCTCTGCCACAGGAGGGGCATCTTCCAGATGAGCCCCCCCCCTCTGCCCCAGGGGGGAAAACTCACCACGTGTGTCCCAAAAAGGCCCTTGGGACTTCCTGAACCACATCTTCCAACTCCTCTGATTCCTGGAATAAGGTCATTGAGGAGTCAAAAACGCACACCCACAGTAGAAAGGGTCTTTCTGTCCTTCTCACACCTTGCTAACGTGTCTCTGACTTTGGGGCCAAACAATGAGGTAGCATCAACAGGAGCATTGACAAAGGGCCACTTAAAGGGTTCCGCAAAATCACACAAGTGCATCCAGGTGTGACACCTAATGGCAATGCCTTTACCTGCACCACTGCCCTGCCCATCCCTTTGACTGTATGAGCAATAAGGCGCATGGATGAGTTGGATATCAATTCTATGGTTGCAAGCTGGGAGGCAACTTTATCACATATCTTGTCAGACACTGCTCCTGCCAAGGCGCTTGAGAGCTTAGTGATTAGGACCCTCTGAAGATGAGTAAAATGTGCCAAGAAGTTCAATGACCCTATGGCAAACGTCATTAAAGCATAGACTTGCTTCCCAAATCTGTCCATCATCTGAGACTCCCTGTTTGGAGGATGGACAGTTGGACTCTTATCTGTGAGTTCCTTTTTTATGGCAGCCGCCATCATCATAGCATCTACCGCTAAGCCTTTAGACCAGTGGGGCAGGTCCTCTGGTGCAATAATAATTTTGTCCTGTCTCCAGGGAATTGGCTCTATAGTGTCAGGAGTGTTTATAGTCTATAGTGTCCTATCAAGCACACTGTATGATGAGCTTGACCAAATCACTGACAGAAGTAGAAGGTCGGGCATGAAAAGCCTGCAAGAAAACAGATTCCTCGAAGGAAGGGTTGGTGGACTTTCAATCACTCCTCTGTTTCAAGATTTCTAGGATGTCTCCAAAGGAGACATCTTCAGGGGGTGACTGTGGGGACCCTTCCCCTTCATCATATCCTGTATCCTCACTGAGAGATTATTCCGAAAAATCTAAGTGCTTCCTCTTACATGACCTCTTACTCCTAGGCTCCTAGGGGGAAGGTCTGAGAAGGACTCTGAAGAGAAAGTACCCTGCTACAGGGTGTATTGCTGCTCATGTGTCCACTGCCCGATGTAGGAGGTTGTGACAGCTGTGAGCCAGAGGATAAGTAGATGTGACACTCCGACAGAGATGGTACCAACTGTGAGCCTGCTGAGGCAAGAGTTCTTTCCATAATCTGGAAGGCAGGCCCACCTGAAGAGGGATGGGAGCCCAGAACTGAGAAAGACAACCTCGGAACCGGGTTCACACCCCACTCTGATGAGTCCACCACCAAAACAGGAACCTCGAGAGGACCTGGAACTGTCAAAGCACCCACAACCTTAGACAGCACCATGGTAGAAATCAAAAATTGGAGCCGGACTAGGGATCACGGAGCTGACAGCCGAGTCATGGTCCCAAGAGTGGGTCAGCTCCAAATGAGCCAAGGACCACAGAAATGGTTCTGGAGCTGAGGTGAGATCCACCATCAGCACTGAAGTAGTTGGTACATGGAGCGGCATCAAAGTTGAGGGCTCCAAGACCTGTGGAGAGATTGAAGGAGGAAGATAGGCTGGAGTCTGTGGAGAGTAGACCAGTTGACTCCAGATGGGAGGGAGGTCCTAGAAAGGGCTGGAAGACCTCTGGCCACCAAGAGCTAGTTCACTAACCTGACTACATCAAACTCTGAAAGGCTCCTGGTGGAATGAATAGACATCCCCAAGGGAGATTCTGGACGTTCTGTGAAAGGGCTTAACTGTTGACCATAAAAGGGGTCAATAGATGGGGAGTACCTAGTCCTAGGCAGGGATTCAACCTTTGCCACCATGGTCAGCTGACCAATTGTTTGTGATGCAGGGGAGGTAACCAGTGTGAGTGAAACTATTGTTGGTGCTGAGAGGGTCAGAGGTACCGATTAAGGGGTTGGTACCATGATAAGTTTTGTCGGTTCCGGTAAAGTTGTCATCGGTACCGTGGATGGAGTCATAGTTTTTGGCACCAAAACAGTTGCTGAAGTCAATTTTGGTTGTTTAGGCTTTGGTTCCAAAGCAGAAACCTGGCCTTTGGTGGATTTAGGGTCATGAGCTTGAGGAGACACTGGAACGGAGTGGCTCCTTCTCTTCGTTTCTTTCTTTGGAGACTTTGATGTCTTGGCCTCAGACAAAGCCTCTGAAAAAGACCGTTTTAACAGCCCCTTGAGGATTAATTTGTTTCAGTGCTCTGCAAGGGTTTGGGCATTAAACCCCTTACAGAGCTCACAAGGTGGTTGGACTTCCAAATGTGGCACCCCCCCCCCCCCAAGTTGGGCATCTTCCTGCCATAACCTTGACATTGCTTAAAGCCAGAGGTGCCTTTGTTCTTCTATGCCATGATAAAATAAGGTTAACTAAAACAATTGGTGACACACACACACACACACACACACACACACACACACACACACACACACACACACACACACACACACACCAATAGTGAGATAGGGGAAAAGGCCAAGATTTTTTTTTTTAAATATGCCGACCAATGGTAATGGAGAGATACCTGGAAAGGGTAAAGGAGGGAAGAGAATACCAATGTTGGTATTTGAGATTTAGCAAAGGTAAAAGGGGAGGGAGGAAGCTATACCAATGATGGTAAAGAAAAAAATACCAAACTTTAATAACTGGGAAAAATAGCACTCACACACAGCAATTAAACTATAGAGAAAGTTAGCAACAACATTTTTATAGGATATAGAAAGCTATAAAGAAGAAATTTCTTTAAGTTTAAATTTCTAAAGAAGGCATTAATCCCTACATCACTCGATGGGTTGCCAACTGGCTTACTGACAGAACCCACACTGTAAAAGTAGCCGACTCCAAATCCAGCTCCAGACAAGTGACAAGTGGAGTACCTCAGGGTTCAGTCCTGGAACCGCTCTTGTTTGGCATCTACTTCTCTGAAATACAGGCCAACACTAAGGGACTCTGGCTAACAAAGTTTGCAGATGACTGCAAACTGGGAGCCATTATTGAACCCCCAATTGATGTGGATATTCTACAAAAGGGCCTTACAGAAACAGATGCTTGGTGCCAAAGCCATGGACTCAAGCTCAGTGCCAAGAAATGTATAATTATCCCATTTGGGAAAAAACATGTACCCGTGAATTACAACATAGGTGGCAGTACACTAAACACTGAAAGTGTGATAAGAGACTTAGGGACACAGGTGGACAATGGTCTCACCTTCGATAACCACTTCACCACAACAGTCAAGAAATCCTTCTATGTGTCACACCTCATCACTAAGGGCTTTTCATCCAGACAAAAGGAGGTCATTGTCCCACTGTACTCATCCCTCATTAGACCCATTATAGAATACAATGCCTCATTTGGTATGTACCTCTTAAGACATCTGCAACAACTGGAAAGGCCACAGAAATACCTCACTAAAAGAATCACAGGCCAAAAACAGATGCTCTACGCTGACCTTCTAAAAAAACTCCACCTATACTCTGTCGCATATCATCTACTCAGAGGTGATATCTGCTTAACATACAAGGGCATGTCAAACCCAGAGCTGTTGGACATGCTACACTTAAAGAAATCCCAGTCCTTCAGAGACACATGCTCCAGGGATCTAAACCTTGTCATCACAATGAACAAAACTTGCTGGAGGGATAGGTTCCTGACCCGGAGACTCCCAGACTCTGGAATAGACTGCCCATACATATCAGGCAGAGCACCTCTTTGGCCCTCTTCAAAAGGAACCTTGATGACTGGATGGAAGATAGGAAATTCACCCCGGGGATCATGTCAGTCACCCTGCTAGACAGAGGTCCAGGGAAGTAAATACTGTGGGAAGAAATAGCCAGGGAATTGTTATGGCTAGGCTTGTATAGGCCCTACGGCCGATAGCCTAGTACCAACCTATGAACCTGTAAACCTAACTATATATAAAAAATAAGCACTTAGCTTGAGAGCATGGCTGATGTGTCCTATAACTCTACGTGGCAAATGAGATATGAGGGGAAGAGAAGAAAGGCATTATTGGTAGCCTTTGCTCGAGAGTTTCTGGCTGTCGTGAGCTTCTTACAACAGCCGAGTTGGTTCTGAGGATGGAAACAAAACCTAGCAGTCAAGAATGAATGAAGATTAACAACATTAGATAAAAGCTTTCAGTTTTTGTATTATCTTCTGTTTAGTCTCCTCCCACATATCCTTAGCTGCCACAGTGGAGTCATTTTTAATCCATACTCCTAAGTACTTCATTTTATTATGTCTCCATAAATAGGGATATTACTGGACCATTTTGTGTGTAGGTACATAATTTACCACTATTGCCTATGTTTTAGCTTCATTAATTTTGTATCCCAAGAAGATCTGAAACTGTCATAAAATGTTCCACAACATTGTAATATCCCTGTATGGTTTTGTCAGGTATAAAATAATATCATCTACAAATATAGCAAGCTTTTCTTAACTACCATACCAGTTATACCTTTGAATTTCTGAGTCCCTTATTTTCTTTGCCAATGGTTCTAAATATAATACAAACAACAAAGGGAAAGAGGACACCCCTGCTTGGTTCCTCTACTCAAGCGTAAATTATGAGAGGACCCCACCCACTTTAATTTTCACCTCCGATCCCTCATATATACTCCTAATCAACCTTATAATTTTATCAGCCAAAGCAAATACTTGCAGTGAGGACTGTTGTTAGCAGGCATGGAGGTGTACCCACACTGCTTCTTCCATTGCGGACTTCTGCAGTAAGCCCAGTGATCTGCATCAAGAGAGTCTGGCAGAGGCAACTGTAGGCTTAAAGGGGTGGATGTGAGCTTTCCACCTAGAATCTATATAACCAGGCTAAGAGATGCCAATATAGGCTTACATTAACTGCAGGATATGCACATACTGCAAAAGGCACAATATGAATGACATAAAACTGGACATCCAGTGGGACAACAAATTAGGAAACAAAGGTTAGCTTCCATTGCCCTGCTCATGAAGTCACAGCTTACTCTGTCAAATGCTTTCTCTGCTTTAAGACTCAACAACAACAGTTTTATTTTCTTACATTCTGTTTCCCTCTGGATAATCAATGTTTTGTTAATGTTATCAAATGTTTGCCTCCCTTACACAAAACCACATTGATCTATATCAATCAATTTTGGCATCACTTTTGCCATTCTTTTAGCCATTAAAGACATAATCACTTTATAGTCATGGTTTAATATTGAAACGGACCTGTATGAAGCTGGATCTGATGGATCTCTACCCTCTTTAGATATTACAGCTACCACCACTTTCTTCCAGGATGTTGACACTTCTCCTCCTCCTCTTAAAATGCTGTTAAACAAAACCTTCTGGATTGTTATCAGTTTTCCCTTCCAGCTTCCAAATGTCCAAATGAATACCATTTATTCCTGGGGACTTTCTTGCAGATTGGTTATACATCTCCATTTTTATCTCATTTCCTCCTATCCAAACTGTTAGTAATTGAGCCTCATCTACCTCTAACCTTGGCATATTTAATTCTTCTGTAAACATTTCCATTTGTATCTTTTCTTGATTTCCATATTTCTCTACTTTATACAGACTTTCATACAATTTCTAATATTTCCACAGGCGCTCTTGTTATCTTCCTTGTTATAGTCTCCCTAAGCTTGGTGACAGCTGTTTCTGCTTTCTGTTGCCTGAGTCATTGTGCTAAAAGTTTTTGTGCTCTAGAGTTATTATCAATAAACAGTTGCTTGACAGCAGTCTTTCTAAACTCATGCATATTTTTGAGGTAATCCACTATTTTCTGTTTAGAATTCTACAGTTGCTCTTCTTTTTCTGTGGGATTCCCTCTAATTTGCAATACTTTACCATTTATTAGTCCCTCTAAATAATTCTTGCTACTTATTCATACCTCCCTTTCCTTTATTGCCACCCTAGTTTTAAACTCCACTTTAATTTTATCTCACTCCCTAGCTACATTTTCAGAAGAAATGTCTGTCTTTCAATGGCTCCTGAATAATTTCAGAAATCCATTCTTTAAATTACTCTCTTTTCAACTGATAGGTAGAAAAGTGCCAGTGTTTCATTTTTATTTCCTTACCTTTGTGTTTTTTATTTTAGTCACTATTGACGCCTGATCTGAAATAGTTATTGGGTGCATTTAAAGACCTTCAATTAAGTGCACATGTTCCTGGGAAATATAAATTTTATCTAGCCTAGCCCAGTTTTTGTATCTTAGAGAATAATATGTAAATTCACTCTGAACTCGTAGTACTGAACTCACATCTTCCATGCCAAACATTTTCATAAATTTCTTCAAAAATCTACCCTCCTTTGTTATATTTTCCCTTCAGGGCCCCCAGGACACATTTTCACTGCCCTAAACCAAATTCCATTCCCCACCTATAAGTAATATTCCTTGCTGAAAGCTAATTATTTCTCCCAGAATTTTCTTAAGCTCCATTATAGCAGTTTTAGGTGGAATATAAATACATGCCAGTGTAATCCTCCTCCCCTGCCAGTAGCCCATTAGTACTACATATCTACCATTATTATGCTTGCCCCCAACTTCTATCACTATTGGAGCTGCTCTTGCAATTAATATAACTACTCCTTTTTTCCTTTGCGCCAAGTATTCTGCTGAATAACCATGCTGAAAACCTTTCTATATCAAATTCACATGTTCAGGTCTATCCAGGTGTGTCTCTTGTAGCATAGCTATTTGCACTCTACATTTTTAATATAGTTCTCTACTCTTTCTTTTTTGTATTTATCTGTGAGACCATTCAGATTTAAAGACATTACAGAAAGCATCATTTTCTTATATAGTTATTGTTCCCACCTTTATGTGTAACTTTTTTTTTGTTAAATGTCTAGTTCCAACTTTTATGTTACATGCATATATTGTTTGGCAGCATGGTCTTTCACATAGTTGTTTCTTGTCATAGCCATTTGAGCCTATGTCAGGTTACTGGCTAAGGCTTACCAACCCTATAGTGCCTTTTTTAGGCAAATTTCGAAGGACAAAACCACCACTGTAACAGGAACAAGCATGCAAAATCTGAAGGTAATGCTACTCAATGCTAGAAGTCTAAACCTCAAAATGCACTCTCTCGAGGCACTCCTAAAAATGGAGAACATTGATATCTGTGAAGTAACTGAGACTTGGTTCAAGGCTCCAGAGAGCACCCCTGCAATACCAGGCTACTACTCTTATCAGACTTTTCGGCCACCAAACCAGGACCAAAACACTAAAGGTGGAGGAGTGTCCATATTCACCAAGGATATTCACAACACCAGGCTAGTTGTCCAACACGATGCATCTGAAATGCTCCAGGTGCAACTAACACTAGGTAAGACTGCAATCCAAATTGTAGATTCCTACAGATCCCCCACCATGCCCCAAGATTCTCACTACACCTTTCTAAACATACTGGAAAATGTTAAGATACAACCAAACACCCTAATACTGGGTGATTTCAACTACCCTGCCATTAACTGGGAAAACTACTTGTGTACCAACACCTTTGCCCAACGTTTTTTGGAATGCATAAATTCCAATTCCTTAGATCAGCTAATCCTTAGTCCCACCAGGGGCTCCAATATCCTAGACCTGGTCATTACTAATATGGGAAATCAATGCTCCACACCAATGGTCACCCCTCGTTGGTCAGGTCTGACTATAAGCTAATCACCCTTTACATCCACATTCCACCCCCACTCCCCCCAGTAAGGAAATCTCCATAAAAAATCTTCTCCAAAGCCAACTTCATGCTACTCAAGTCAGAAGTGACAAACTTCATGACACCCATGCAGATGGGAACTGAAAGTTCGACTGCTGAATCCTACACTAAGGCACTGTACGAGCACATCCACTTGTGCATGAATCATGCCATCCCCAATAGAACCAAGATGCTCTCCTCCAATCTGGTGGTCCCTTGCCATAAACAAACTTTACAACAAAAGGAAGAAACTGTTGCAGAAAAGAGGAAAATCCCAGGATGCAAAAAACTCCCTTACCAGCCTCAGTAAGTAGCTGAGATCCCTCATAAAATCCTCCAAAGCCAGTTACGAAAATAAAATTGCCAAAGATTCCAAAGACAACCACAAGGCATTCTATAGCTATGTCAAGAATCTAAATGGCAATGCTCAGATCTGCTCTGAGCTACAACAGAATGGCATTAAATATACTGATCCCAAGGATACTGCAAATATCCTGGCAGATTGATTCAGTGCAAACGTCACCTTCCTGTCACCCCCTAAAGGGCCCATCTCAATACCGAAAGATTGCCAACCTTCAAACACTGGACCCCACGCAGTTTGGGTTCATGAAGGGCCGTTCTTGTCTCCTGAACCTGATTGACTTCTTCAAATCAGTCTCCAGAGCCGTGGAAAAGGGAAGGTAGTCCACACAGCCTATCTGGACCTCGCCAAGGTCTTCAACACCATCCCCCACTCTGGAATCATAGATAAACTTACTAAGCTGGGCATTAATCCCTATGTCACTCGATAGGTCGCCAACTGGCTTACTGACAGAATCCACACTGTAAAAGTAGTCAACTCCAAATCCAGCTCCAGACAAGTGACAAGTGGAGTACCTCAGGGTTCAGTCTGGGGAGCGCTCCAGTTTGGCATCTACTTCTCTGAAGTACAGGCCAACACTAAGGGACTCTGGCTTACAAAGTTTGCAGATGACTGCAAACTGGGAGCGATTATTGAATCCCAAGTTGATGTGAATATTCTACAAAAGGGCTTTACAGAAACAGATGCTTGGTGCCAGAGCCATGGACTCAAGCTCAGTGCCAAGAAATGTATAATTATCCCATTTAGGAAAAAACATGTACCCATGAATTACAACATAGGTAGCAGTACACTAAACACTGAAAGTGTGATAAGAGACTTAGGGACACAGGTGGACAGTGGTCTCACCTTCGATAACAACATCACCACAACAGTCAGGAAATCCTTCTATGTGGCACACCTCATCACTAAGGGCTTTTCATCCAGAAAAAAGGAGGTCATTGTCCCACTGTACTCATCCATCATTAGACCCATTATAGAATACAATGCCTCGTTTGGTATGTACCTCTTAAGACACCTGCAACAACTGGAAAGGCCACAGAAACACCTCACTAAAAGAATCACAGGCCTAAAGCAGATGCCCTATACTGACCATCTAAAAAACTCCACCTATACTCTGTCCCATATCGTCTACTCAGAGGCGATCTCTGCTTAACATACAAGGGCATGTCAAACCCAGAGCTGTTGGACATGCTACACTTAAAGAAATCCCAATCCCTCAGAGACACACACTCCAGGGATCTAAACCTTGTCATCACAATGAACAAAACATGCTGGAGGGATAGGTTCCTGACCCAGAGACTCCCCAGACTCTGGAAGAGACTGCCCATACATGTCAAGCAGAGCACCTCTTTGGCCCTCTTCAAAATGAACCTTGATGATTGGATGGGAGATAGGAAATTCACCCCTGGGATCACGTCAGTTGCCCTGCTAGACAGGGGTCCAGAGAAGTAAATACTGTGGGAAGAAATAGCCAGGGAACTGTTATGGCTAGGCTTGTATAGGCCCTAGGGCCGATAGCCTAGTACCAACCTATGAACATCTTACAAAACTTTTAGTTTTATTGAAAGCCCTCAAACAAAAAAAACACCCCCCAATATCCCCTAAACCTATTAACGTAATAATAACACACAAAACTATGTACATCTTCAAAATATGAAGTTTTACTTTCCTAATAAGAACAAAAGTTCTAAACTGATAGCCACACAGACAGACTAAGTTGAACCAAAAAGAAATGTTATTCATTCTTTTTGTGCTTTCAGTAAGTACTGTCTGGATTTGTCCCATCTTTATAGCTCTAAGCTGAGAAAACTCTTTAATGCTTTCAGTAAACACTTTCTGCAAGCCATTTCTTTTAATAGATTAAACCAGACACAAAACTGATAATAATACTTTGTTTACCAGAAAGAAATCCTTATAATATTCAATATTCATTTTAATTTACTTGCTTTCTGTTAAGACTTGTTACTAGATAAATCCAAGGGCCTTGACCCAGTCATTCCCCTATGCAAGTATGAGAAAAAAACACACTCATTTTTGTTTTGTCATGCTCTCTTAACCAAGCCCTTCCTCTCTTTTTTTTTGTACATTGCAGTACCTACATTTCTTAAAACTGAACAAGGAAAAAGAGAGAAGAAAGGGAGAAAAAGAAAAAAAATAAAACAAAAGTGCCTGTTTATATTACTATCCTCATTACATTCAAAAATAACTGATCAAAAAATTACTTCATAGCTTGCAAAGAAAATCATGCACCATTAAAGTAGTACCATTAAGAAAAAAAAAGTTTTTTACTTACAGTTAACTTTCTTTGTCCTCTTCACTTCTCCCAAGTATTTTTCTGAAGATTAATGACATGAAGTAGGACATATGCTTTAGAGTCCCCTATAAGTTTAACAAAGTCAACAAAAATCTAATATTTCCAAATCCTCCTGTTCTGCCATGTTTCACAAGTATAATTATTGTTTTGTAATCCCACGTGTCATTTTCAAAGTTACTGATTTTATTTTCCAAACATAAAGCAAGGCATTTGCTTTAAGGTCCCCTACAAGTTTAACAAAGTCCAAGCAAGTCCAATATATTCAGATTTTCTTGTTCTGTCATATTTCACAAATATACAGTAGTCCAGAGAAACATGAACCAGGAAAAAGAACAAAAAGCAAGAATGCTCTGTGATCACTGCAAACCACTTCTGAAGAAGTCTAATAATTACAGATGAAAGTGCTTATATACTTGTTCTAAATAAATGTGGTGTGATTTGCAGTGTTCATGCAACATTCATGTTTTTTGTTCTTTTTCCATATTTTACAAATATAATTATTGCTTTATCACCCCACATTTGTCAATTTCCAAGTTACTAGCTTTATTCATGTTCTTCACCATCTCCCATATCCTGTATCTGATTAATTTCTAATGTATTCTTGATTCTTCTGGTTGACTCTTATGTTTTCTTCTTTCCCTCAGGTATTTTCCATTGAAACAGTGGAAAAGATTTCACAGGCTCAGTCTCTCTGTAGTCCTTATCACCAGAAGGACACAAAGAAGAACCTCCTTCTGTTTCACATCTCACCCTTTGTTGGACAAACTTTTGTATTTCCTCCTTAGTATGTACTTCATCAAAAAATGATTTTGTCCTGCCAGGAAAAAAATATTTTGAAGATGGCTGGGTACAGCAGTTTGACTCTCATGTCTGCGTCTTGACATTCCCTTAATAATGAAATATATTTACTCATCTTCTGCCTGGTGTACAATGAGTAATCATTTTCCACAAACACTCTGCTGTCTCCCACTTTTAGTACTTTGTCCTTCTGCCACAGTTTTGCAAGAATCAACTTCTTCTGCTGATAAAACGTTGTCTTTACTATTAAAGGTCTAGGTTGTTTTTTTTTTTAGTAACCAGATTTGGTGTATACACACAATGTGCCCTTTCAATTAACAATTCCTGCTGTGGAATACCAGTCTAATTGCTTATTTGTGCTTTCATAAAATTAATGCAATCTGTTCCTTCCAGGTTATTTGGTACAGCAGAAAATCTCAGGTTTTCTCTACATGCTCTGTCCTCTAAATTCTATTACTTTTTGAAACATCTTATCTTCTGCAGTCTCATATTCAGCCAGCCTTTTCTTCATTTCAACCTCTGAGTTTGTAAGTCTGTCACCTTATCTGGATATCTGTTTAAAGCTTCTTCCATTTTTTCCCCAGATTTGTATTGTTTGTGTTGATATACTCCATCAATGTTTGGTTTATTTTAACCAGGTTGGTGTGACGCTGCTTTATACTTTCCTCTAGGTTACTGGAAACCATGTCTGGAGCCTGCATTGCTTCTGACTGAACAACTGCAGTAATTCTCCAGTCTGTATTTTTTCTCAACTTTTGAAGCAGATTTTCCTCCAGGTCCTTTAGATTTCTTTTTTCCTAGCCTCCAGGCAGTACACTTACTAGTCAGTTACTGAAACTTACCCAGAAATCTTGGTCCACTGGCTTTCTCTGCTAAGTTTCTGTTTTCGGACTGGGAGATCCAGAATTAACCTGTTACTCAATGTGCAGCCATCTTGGAAGTCCAAGTTCTAGTCTTCATCCAAATACTCAGGTTACTCTTTAAGTGTATTTTTCAGTGGTTGTTGTTGCAGTGCTCCACCCATTTGCTCTTCTGTTGCTGTATCAGTGCACAAACATCAGTAGTCGTTGTGGTGACAATAAGTGCTACTCCATTATCATACAGCAGATTGGTCTCACTTGACAGGACTAGGATAATGTCTGAAGCAATATATCCTCCTACTCCTAAACTAAGACCCAACACAATTATACAAAATGACTGACATTTGTGCTACTTTGTCTAAGAAATATATATGATTATTTGCTAACTGGAATGAGCTGACCTAAAGAGACATTTTGCTCTGGTCATGAGTGAAACAGTTTCAGCTGTGACCTGAGCCAAATCTAAGAATCACAGGTTCGTACTACTTTACCAGAAGTATCTACCATGTTTCCCTCTTTATTAATTTTGTTACTGGAGTGGCCTGACCTAAGCATACAGTTTCAGTCAGAACCCAAAAGCATGCATGAGTAGTACAAACTCTATAATTGACAGCTATAGTGCCATGGTTCCACTAAAGTTTTCTTAAAGAGGAGATGTAAAACAGAAGTGGGCTTAACCATAAACATCTGTCACAGTAACCACAGAGATTTAACTGCTGTTAAGCCAGTTTGATGTAGCCATTTCTCATAAATTCATAGGCTCTTGCTAAGCTAATGACTCGGGGTGGCATTTCTAAGCCTAGCCAAGTTTTCCCAAAAGAATAATGATGTCCTGTATCCAAATAGGTCATTGAGGGCTAGGCATTTATAAGCTACCTGTGTCCATAAGGGATGACATAGGTGGCAGGCCTGGTGTAAATTTTGTATTCCCCATCCACTGTCTAGGTTGGGCTTAAACTGGGCGATAGATGAACTCAGCTTCACATGGATGGGAAGCCTGTTCCATAGGAGGGCAGTCTCTGGGACACATATCTTTCTCTCCAGCATGTTCTGTTTAAGTCACAGACAAAATTCAAGCCCCTAGACCTTGTATTTCAGGTACTATTTGACTTACAACTATGTAGGAGATTTCTAAGTGTGGGGTTTGTGGATAACTTGTAAGCCAGGCATAGATCACCCCTCAGCAATCTATTGGAGACTGAGTAGAGGGAAAGGGCTTTAAGGTGCTCTGCATAAGGCAGGTCTGTTACACCTTGTATTCTTTTTGTAAGGAACCTCTGAGGTTGTTCTAGTTGGTACATATGCCAAGTCAGGTACGTACAAAAGGGAGCATTGTACTCTATAATTGGTCTGAAAAGGGCAGCGTATAGTGGGATAATGACCTGTTTAGACCTAGATGCCCTGCCCTTAATTATAATTTGCACAACATAAAAGGATTTCCTCACCACTGTGGCCATGTGCTGGTCGAAGGTAAGGCTACTTTCTATGTGTGTACCCCAATCCCTGACCACTGAGTCAACTCTTAGGGGTATATTATCATCATCATCCAAAGTAATTGGCAGCATGTGAATAGGTTATGTATTATTTTACCCTTCATGAATATCTGTGTTGATTTATAGAATGTTTAGTGTGCATGTACCTACTTTTTAATAGTTAGGTACGTAGAGATTGTGTTGCACATATTAACCAAACACTTTAATCAAGCAGTATACATAGGCCAGCCTACTCTGTGCTGTCCCAAATGGTCAGCTTATGTATATCATCATAATCAAAGGCTTAATTCAGTCATTGTGGAAGATCTCCTGGATATGTGGAAAAAATTAAGTCATGCTCAGGATTTACAACTGCATTCCCGCATTCTTTTTTAACATAAGCGCAGAAACAAGCAGTTAAATTTCTTCATCTTTTTGTATTTTCAGAGGCTTCATTAAAACTAGTAACATATTTTTAGAAACAGATTAATGTATACTTGATGAATGTTTATCTTCAAATTATTTGTGCTTTGCCTGGCAGTTCAGGATTAATTATGAAATTGTCATATATGTTTCAGATGGGCAGCTCGTCACACAACATGATTTAATAAAATCTTAAGGATGGGACACAGCAGTATGAATTATTTGTAGTGTTTGACAGATAGCACAGAAAGATAAACATTGCAAATGCATGCTGGCAATACAGCCGTATAAATTATACACTGAAAATAAACCAATGAATTATGCAAGTAGCTATACATGCTTCTGATACTCACTAAAGAATTTCAGTCCAGTTTCAGCCATGTAATTCTATTTGTAATAACACTACATTACATAGAATTTATGGTGTGTAGTTTACTGTTAGAGGAAATGAAATGAATGCTCTTTACTTCTGATTTTTTTCTACTAAGACAACATAACATAAGTGGCAATGGACCAGTGTTTTGCATTCCCACATGAACTTTGACAACACCCAAAGTTAAAACCTGCAAGCCAAGCAGTGTGAGTTCACTCAGAGGAGGAAAAATGCTTTCTGCAGTCATCAGTATTGCTACATATATAGCTACACGTTAAGACAGTGGCACTATACCTTTAAATGGAAGGTGGTGAGAGCTACCAATCTCTACAATCTCAACTCCCCAAATTGACAAGTGCTGAAAAGCTTTCCCATGTATGCGAGGTCACATTGATCACTGTAGTGTGACTTGTCTTTTCATCTGTGCAGCCTATGTGGCTGGTCAGTTAGTAAAAGTAAGTTAGGGGTATGGAGATTGCAGGGATGCTTCCCATCTTGCAAAATGTAGGCTTGGTGAGTGTACTGTTCAAAGAGTTTAACTCATCCAGTTTGATATGATTGGGTTTTGTACCATCTTCATGTAGGGGACTCCTTTTTATGGCTGTATGAATAGGATTGGTGCATTATATGATTCTAATGACTTTGCAGCTCAATAAAAGATCCTGAAATATATATATCATGTTTTATGCCTCTTTTTCTAGACTACCTTTACTTTATTAACACATATTTGAGTACCTGGGTGTTGTGGAAACAGAATGAAATAAATTTAGTCTCATTAACAGTTTGCATCAAAAACTGTATTTTCCCTTTGCTGTAATCAAATCTGTTCAATCTGTTTTTGATCCCTCTGTTTTTCTTTTATCAGATTTCAAATGTATCATATCCACTTGCTGTAAAAGGCCACATAAATTTAACACTGTCAATGGAAAATTTTGTTTCATTGGTAAACGTCTCATACTGTTGTTTTTGCATATTTGATGAAAGATGAAAGGTAAAGATTCTGAATTCCAGTTTGGTTTTGCATTTTATAATTTTTCTTAAAAATTACTACAAATTTCTTTCTCATAAATAGTTTCCTGTTTTCTTGTTTCTGTCTTGATCACCAGTCCTTTAGCTTCATTTCTTCAATATCTGTCTTTAAATGCCTACACTAAAACCATAAACAGCATACAGCTTAGAGAAGCTCAATAGTAACCTGTTAACTGGGCATTCAAAGATTTCAGCTTTATCTCACTCTGAATGCAACTGATGGAAAGTGGATCTATGTCAAAATTATCAAGTTACAAAACGGCTAGATGGAAACAATGAAAGTTCATATTTATTGACGTCCAGATGGTTGTATATTTTCCCCGGGTAAGTAAACAATCGGCCAACAAAACTTAAAGAAACAAACTGAAGCAAATAAAATCCACCCAAGTGGGGGACTTCACCCCCCACATCCCCCCAATTAAGTATACTAACTTGGAAATCACACTACAGTGGAGAAAAGGGCAAAGTTCACCACACTAGCCAACTGACTCCTTTTGCGGTGAAAACTTATGACGATCTGGATGTTCGTGAATGTAAACTTTTATCGTTTATGTCTTGCCATTTTGCAATTCGACATTATGGCAATTTGTTATTTTGACATAGATCCTGGAAAGCTGCTGAAAATTCCTTCCTTAGAAAGGTGAGAAGTAGCAATAATAGTCTATAACACCTTTAACCTTATGGAGGAATAGAGAAAGGAATAAGATTCATTCATTCATTTGTTGACTTGGGTAGAATGCTAATCCACAAGGACACATTTTCAGGCCCAGCCAAGGGTTTAGAACCACCTAAATCTATTAAAAAACATATCTAGACAGTTACACAAACAGATAGACTAAGAAGCATAACAATCTTGTTGCAAGATAGGGTTAACTGTAACAGTTCTACAAAAATCTATAAATTAGCAAAAAAGAGACTTAAATAGCATTTGTTGATCATTAGCTAAAGAAGACTCCACAAATACAGTGCCTTTTTTTACTAGACATAAAGGGCTTTAAGAGTCAATGGATGATTATGTGATTGATATGAAGCACAGAAGGCAAGGCTCTGAGTCTGGTAACTTGTATGATCAATTAATAACAAATATAATTATGTGTGGAATCAAGAACAATCAAGTGAGAGGCAAACAATTCAAAGAAGCAAACCTGACATTGGATAAACTGTTAGATGTATGTATGGTATGTATGACTGAGGAACTAGAATTGTATAAAATAAAGGCTGTCATTAGAAATGTGAGTGAAACAAAACACAAAATGTTGAAAATAATAAAAATACAAGTTGTAAATTCTGTTGAAGACATGGCATCCACAATTCTGCATGGTAATAACTGAGCAGAGAGAAACCATACTCATTTTAAGTACACACACACACACACACACACACACACACACACACACACACACACACACACACACACACACACACACACTCCATTGTAAATCAACTAACCAAGTATGTAGATTTTACAGATGTCATAATTAAGTGTTGCAGCAAAATATGTGTGTTTTACAAGTAAAAGAACAGAATAAAGCAGAAGTGTTTGGGAGTACTGTTGAACTGCATAATGTGAATGCAGTATGTACAGTAAACAGCAGAAAGGATCGCTGTCAGTCAGAAAGTCTGATGATTAAAGACATGAGTGTTGCATTTAAGTTTGGCACCAGTACCAAATGAAATATGTTGTTTGAATCTATGGTTAAAGCACTGAATCTGTCTAATACGTTGTACACATTTCTGTTCACTCTTCAGGGCACAGGCTGAAACCTGTCAAATGGTTTATGCTTAATTGTTTCTGTAAGTGCAGAAAATGCAAAATATTATTTCAAGTTGTGTCATGGAAGAAATACTCAATGCGACCAAATATATTAGGTCATAATGCTTGTATGGAACTTGGTATAATTAAGAGGATTACTACTGTGCAATTACAGATATTTTAACTCTGTCCCTCTATAGAAACAACACTGAAGAGGGATAGAGTTAAAACATGTACACTGCTGCAATGGATAAGTGAAACATTCTGTAGAACCCTGTGACAATTCACATATTTGTAAAACTCAACAAAATTCTCTTTCTGTAGGTAAGAATATATATTTGATTATCAAATGTAATACCAATTCTGCTAAAAGTACTCACAGCAGTAGTAGTATATCACTCCAAGTTAAGAAATGCTCCAGGGCATTCACAAACAGTGTACAAAGTGGCATACAAGCATTGTTAGTGGCAGTGTCACAACAGGTAGCACACTCACCTTTGGTGCTGAAGACTGCGAGTTCAATTCCCACACCAGCTAGACAGATTGCTGACAATGAACTGGTAGCTCAGGTGGTTGTAAAAGATCCCACTGCACCTATCGAAAAGAGTAGGGGAAATTCCCCAAAGCCCTGGCCAAATATTCCTGAGTATTATAAATGTCACCCTGGGTCTCTCCTGAAAAGAGGCTATAAACAGAGTGGGACTAATCCATTCAACAAAAGTATACATAAAATAAATAAATTGTGTAGCCCTATGTCCAGACAATGTCTGAACATCAGTATGCTTTATACAGGTAAACTCCACTACTGTTATGTCTTCATACAGACAGACTCCCTAGTGCAACACAGTGAATATGGATAGTGCTCATTACATGTTCTCATCATGGAGTACTTTTGCTGTACCATGTAGCCCCCTATGGAGAAGGGAGACTTTTACTCAAAGGATATGACATTCTATTTACAAAAAATAATAATCAGGCTTTTCAGTCATGTCTATTTGTATGCTACATTGTGGTCTACCTATGTTACAATACTTAGATATATGTAATCTTTTTTTGTAAATTATTGTCCCACTGGACATCCAGTTTTATGTCATTCATATTGTGCCTTTTGCAGTATGTGCATATCCTGTAGTTATTGTAAGCCTATATTTGCATCTCTTAGCCTGGTGATACAGATTCTAGGTGTAAAGCTCACATCCATCCCTTTAATCCTACAGCTGCCTCTGCCAGACTCTCTCCATGCAAATCATGGGGTTTACTACAAAAGCCCACAGTGGAAGAAGCAGTGTGGGTGTATCTCCATGCGTACCAAGAACGGTCCTCACTCTAGGTCTAAGACAGAAAAAGAAGAGAAGATGAGGAAAAAGCAAATGTTCTACAAGCCTTTTTTTTTCCCATCTGATTCTACACTACACTTCTTTGAGGATTTCTGTGGAGATGACTGTTTGGACTTCCCAGAATGTGCCTAGAGAATTAACCTGCTGTTTGCGAGAAATGTTTCCTACAATAAATAGGGTAGAGTGATAGATTTTAACCTATCCACATAATCTAAGGAGCTCACCCCAGAGATTTTCTTGGTTAGGAAACATTATGGCCTTTAAAGTTAGCTAGGTATTTAGTGAGGTGCATGCTAAAGGGGATGCTGATTTATATTATAGGCTAATAAGTGAAGAACAGAAGGGGATGATAAGCTATTTGTTTCTAAAAGATACTGCTTTGGTGGGTAGTTCAGCAAAGTAGAACAATTTATGGACTATGGTTGATACATTATTGTAGAAATAATGTTCATTGTACGCAAATGTGCCATAGTCTTAAGAACGGTGTCAACCTTTAGAGAAATATTATTTAAATGGTAGACAATGGAGTATTATTTTCCAAAATAGTAGTATAGTACATTTTTTCACATTAAACGTGAGCCCATAATGTTGTGATTTAAGTCTTCTTGCAAGATATGGATATCAGCAAGACAAATTATAATGGCACTGACTTTGCAGTTTTCAGCAATTAAGACTAACCTTAGATCTTTGAATTCAGCTTTGAGATCAGAAATGTCTGTTTGAAGAGCAAGAGGTCCAGAAAGGAGCCCTGCAGGACACCACTGGTGAGTGTCTTTGAAGAATAAGTACTACCAACTCTCACAATGTCAGTCCTGTCAGAAAACCAGTTTGCTATCCCACAAGTCACCTGGAGGTTAATATTCAAGCAGATGCCTGCACTGGTGGTTGAGAGGGATAAAGCCCTGACTATGGCTCTGGCAAGCCAAGTCTGATGAGTGGCTTGAATGCTTGACAGTGCTGGCAGGGGAGGATGGTCATGCCCATATTGTGGAGAAGGGCAGGGCAGAGCCAGCTGCATACTACGTAGCTCCCTTCAAATGTGGAGCGGCCTGGGGTGGTGTTAGGCACACCAAACTACTGACAGAGGGTAGCCTTCATAGTGGTTGTATGGGAGGCTGTATCTATGTGGGGAAAGCACTGTAAGCCTCTATAGTGATAGAAATGTTCATACCCTTGCCCAAGGCATGTGATTAGGACAAAACATGCTCTCATCGCTGGAATGCTGCCAGGGACACAAAGTGCTCTACTGGCTGTCTCAATTATGACACCTCTGGACATCTATTGCTCTAAAACTGTGTGAAATCCCCATTTAAAGGAATGAATGAGCATGGGGGGAGGCTTGATGGTCAGCAGGCACAGGGGCAAAATTGCACAAAAAATATTCAAGCAGCTTAGCTTATTATCCAGTACCAGAGTAGGTGATAGTCAAAAGCTTTAGAAAAATCAGGTAGACAGTGTGAATGGCCTGACCATAGTCAAGACCATCAGTGAATTTTTCAAAGAAGTTCAGAAGATTAAGTAAATATAATCTAACATTTAGATATTATTATTCATGAGTTTAGCTACAATACATTATGTAACCTTACAAATGATAAAGGTAGAACTAATCACTCTATAGTTCCAAGACTATATGGTGGGGGGGCACCTATATGGAAGGACACCGCAATGGCTGCTGTCTAGGCTTCAGGTACATTCCTGGTGGTGAGGCTGATGTTGAATAGGTTGAGGAGAACTTCAGTTAGACTATATTTAGTACTGACTAAGAGACAACTTGATATATTGTGAGGATACATAAAGCTAGTATTCTTGGTTTTAGCAATTGTAGATGGGACTTGTTTAGAGGCAGTTCTAGGGTAAGATAGAGTATAAAAGTGGTTGAAATGCTGTGGTGTGAGGACAGCAGGGAAAATTCTGAACTACATTTTTTTCACAAGGTGTATATGCAATACCTTCATGGTCAGGGTGAGTAGTGCCTCTATACATAATTCTGTGCAATAATGGGTGTTACGTCTATTTTTTTATATAATGAAATAATGTTTTGTGATTATCTTTAATAGTTTTAGAGGAGAAGAGGTAGAAATATTTAGTTTGCATCCAGCTTTACAATATCTGATAGTGCTCCTAAGCTCCTTACAAACTTGTCTAAGATCCATTTTGCAATGGAAAATTTTGAACTTATTGCTTAAAGGCACGATCTTCTTCCTTTTATTGTGGAGCTTGTTTATTTTCTGGTTCCACCATAAAGAATAATTTTAGGATCTGCCATCACACTTTTAATAGAGAGGGACACATGCTTCTGTAAATGAAATGAGATGAGAGTAGAATTTAATGGTATACATATATGATGACCTTAGTAGTAGAGTCATGATGATAGGGATACCTGTTGAAATTCTTTAGGTCTTCAGACAGTGAAAATAAGATTGTCTTGGAGAAGTCCCTGATCACAGCAGAATTAGCTGCTGATATTGGTTTGACTTCTAAAGATAATGTGACAGCTTGTTGATTAGATTTGATCATGGAGGGGGTGATTTTAGGCACAGAGCAAAAAGTAACATTGTTAGTAAGTATGAGGCCCAGGATACTGGAACCTCTATCAGGGACAATCTGGGCTGAGAAACTGGCATTTACAAACTGATTAACTGTTGTGCATATGTGTTGGTAGTAGTTTAAGTCTGTCAGTTAATGGAAGGGTAATTGACGTCTCCCAGGGCAACAGTACTAGGTTTAATATGCATATTTTCCAGATGGAATGGATAGAGAGCATGGTTACTAGGTGACACAGAGGTAGATCCATAGTTGGCAATAATGTGATCATGTGATTTGTTTATTGGTACTAGGGATTCTAAGAATTCAAAGTTGGTGGCATGCTAAATTTGACTTGGGGTAATAAAATTGTGGATGAACACACATATGCCCCTACCATCTTCAGAGGGTCTGAATGAGTGATGGGCACTGAACCCAGGTAAGCATAAAGTGTTTTCATTACATGTTTTGGTAATTACATAGATATGAATGTGCTCAAGGGTTAGGAAGGCCTCATAGTTAGACACCCAACACTGAACAGCACCAATTTTATATCGTCTAGACTGGAATTTGCTAAGCTGATAAAAGGATTACTACATAAAAAAGCACTATGGAGGTTTGGAGGTTGATTAATTTCATGATAATTTATTTTTTTTGTCTCGTCCCACATATCCTTAGCTGTTGTAACAGAATCCATTTTTATCCATGCTCCTAAATATTTCATTTTATTGTGTCTCCATAAATATGGGTATTACTTAACCAATTCATGTGTGGGTACATCAGACAAGTTTTACATTAGCAAAGATGCAATCATATTAGCAGAAAGAGCTGCTCGTAACAAAACTGTAGCAGAAGGGGAAATATTAGAACTTGGACACACCAGAGTGTTTGTGGAAAATAATTATTTTGTACACCAGGCAGGAGAAAAGCAAATTTATCCCAGCAGTCAGGGGATGTTGAGAGGCAGGCATGAGATTTGCGTTGTTATATCCAGCTCAGTTTAAAATATTTTTTCCTGGAGGATGAAGGAAATATTTTTGATGTAGAATAGGCTTTGTAGAAAATAAAACAGTTTAGCCAACAATAAGTGAATCAGCAAGTTGAAGGAATCTTTGCTTCTCAATCTTTTAACAGTAAGAAATCCCAGAAAGACTTTGCCATTGAAACTTTTTCCATTGTTCCAAATGAAAATATTTGTGTAACTGAAAAAAAAGCCCAAGAGCTGAGCAGAAGAATCAGGAGAACTTTGGAACTGAACCAGTGACTGGTGTTGGTTGATCAGGATGATCAGGAAGAAGATCAGCAACATTGTGAAATGAATGAATACATGGGAGTACTGTAAAGCTTCAAGCCCATTAAATATAATTTAGCCATGTAATTCTGCAATAATGGCAAAAAAAGACTGAAAGTTTATTGATTGTGTTTAACTGGTGGGAGAACAGTCATGCATAAACTCCACATTATGTCACCCCACTTTATTTCATTAATATTTAGAAGGACACTGAACAGATGGAAGGCATAACTGTAATAAAACAATTTTTGTTCTTATTAATATTTGTATAAATTTCCTGATGTAAAATATAAGCAGGCTATATCATAAAGTAATTCTATATAGTATACAGTCAGTGGCATTTTAAATGTGAGGTGGCAGAAGTTTTGTAAGTGACTGCTGTATACGCTAGTGATATTAAAGTAAGATAGTATATTTTATTAGTAGTAATATATTGCGGCTTTACCCTGTAATAAGATAAGAAAGGCTATGAAAAAACAAGTTAATTTAATATAATGTTGTAATATTGGGCTGCTGGGGACAACTAGAATTAAAAGACAATAATTTCCCCATTTTAAAGAGATGGATATCTAGACTAATGCCCTTTTGTTACAGCTATAAACAATATTTTAATGGGTTTGAAAACAAGAGAAAATTATGGAAAGTGTGAAAAATGGGATATATTTCCAAAGTTACTAGCTATATTGATATTTTCATTAGCAGCTGCTTTTAGCTGCAGACAAGCAGCCTACAGTTGTAGCAATTCATCTTGCTAGGTCTAAACAGTGTGTTCTGAGTGAAATCTACAAAGTACAATATAGTTACCTTTAAAGGGGATATTAGCAAGCAGTTCAGTGAAACAGTGTGACTGAGTGAAATCCATGACATACAATGTAATAAACTTTTAAAGGGATAGTAGCAAGCAGACCACTGACATAAATGAAGTTTTAAACTGTGGGAAGTGAATAGTTACACAGGTAGTAGTGCCCCTCCAGCAATCCTGATTCTTTAATGTATTAAATATAACAGTCCACTCATTATTTTATTTATTTAAGTGTTGCCAGTGCTCTTAAGGCTAAAAGTTAATGTTTGCTGAATGAATGCAAGGTGTTTTTCACATCTGGAAGGGTAACAGAGATAGGATAAGAACAGACAGCAATCTGTTGAAGAGAATACAAGCTCCAACATGCATGGTTAATTTTAAGGTAAATAGGAAAGGAAAATTTTAGATTATTTAAATTATTTGCAGTTACTGGAAATTACTAGAGAGTAAGATGTAGAGCTGATGAGTCCAATAACTCAGAAAGGATGTTGCTGAAGGCTGCACAGCTAAACAATAATAAGCTAGTGATTGCCAGCCCTGATGAAGAAAATGTGTTTGTCAGAGGGTTATTAATTTTATTTAACTCAGGTGCTTGTAGAGTTTGAATTCACAGATAATTTCTTGGCGTCATTTTATACAGTCTCTAAAGCCAGAGAGAAAACTCAAGTAAGATTGTTGTTGCCCTTCAAATTAGAAAGGGGAATGAGGCAAAGTTGGAAGTTCTTACAACTCTTTTTGAATGCTTTTTACCCCAACAAATGCTGACCACCAAGCCTCCTCAGTCAGATTTGAGCCTATTTGTTCCCTAGTGGTAGGTATCACCCTAAGGTCCTCTAGTACAAAAGTCACCCAGGAGGCCATCATTTAAGCAGCCATGAGACTTGCTTGTATCCTTGCTAACATTCCTGCAGTGAGGGCATTAAACTTATTTGCTTGACCTCTGCCTTGGGCAGAGTGGAATGTACTCCACATCACAGTAGGAGTCCACAATGCTTTCCAGCTGTGTAAGTGCATATTATTGTGCACTTGTTCATCAAAGGTTACTGCCCATTAATGGCTTCCTAGACTACACACACATCTTATAGGTTTATAGGTTAGTACTAACCTAAATACCCTTGTGAGTCATTTTAAACATAGCCATTTACCCCATCTGGAGCTTAAAATGAACCTATGCCATTAGAGTCAAGCTTCACCTAAACCTTTTCAAGAGCTATATTTACTTATTACTCTAGTGATATTTGGAGGGGACCCATGCATTGGGATAAAGCACTTAGGAGCTACCTCTCTCAATAAGAAGTAAAGTGAGAGGGCCCTGAGATAAAATTCCTATTCCCTATCCATTGTCAAAGCTACACTTGAATGTTGTCAGAGACCAGTTTTGTTTTACATTGATGGGTAGTCTATTCCAGAGCAGTGGTATCTTCTGCAAGATATACCTGCCCTGCAAACCTTTCTGTTAATGTTGCAGAATAGATTTAGGTCCCTGGATCAGGTATTTCTGATACCATTTGACTTAACAGATGTGCAGTTAGTCTAGCAGTAATGAGTTGAAGGATGCTTTGCTTGCTAGACACAGGTCACATCTTGGCAGTCTGTAAGAGACCAAATATAACAATAAGGCTTTGAGGCAGTCCATGCATGACATATTGTTTTAGGCTTGCATCCTTTTGGCTATGTATCTCTCTAGGCATTCAATTTGTTGCATGTGCCAAAAGGTGCATTATACTTATTGACTGGCCTAATGAGGGCTGAGTAAAGGAAGACAATAATTTCTCTGAATCTCAAAGCAATCCCCTTGTTTATGAGTTGCATATTATAGAAGAACTTCCTTACCACTATGGACACATACTGGTAAAAAGTTATGTGACTGTCAACATAAGTTCCCAAATCCCAAACTGCTAGGTCAACTCTTAGGGGTGTGTTGTCAATGTGATAGTTTCTCAGGGAAGCTGAGTTTCCACAGGAAATGAGTATGCATTTTTTGGCATTTAGCTTTAGTCCATGAGTCCGGCACCAGTTTTTTGTATAGGACAAACCTTCCTGTAGGATGAATGAGCCTTTTGGGGATTTTTATTACTGCTCCTAACCTGCAAACATCTGCAAATTTAGTTAGACAGAGCCCTTTGGTATTGGCTTTTACTTTGTAGAAGTAGATGCCAAACAAAAGGGGTCCCAGCACTGATCCCTGGGGACTCCACTGGTGATGGTCTTTTTGTGGAGATAGCTTCCCCAGTTATGATCTCTGGCATCCCATCTTTATGCCAGTTGGAAATCCAATGGGTGATGAAAAGGTTTATTTTTAGTTTATACAGTTTTTTTACTATGCCTAAGTGCGGGATTGTGTCAAAAACCTTGGCCAGATCAAGGTAGGCAGTGTGCACCACTTTATCTTCGAATATTGCTTTTGTGACCTTTTAAAAAAAAGTCTACCAGGCTGAGTAAGCATGACCTGCATTTGGCAAATCCAAACTGAGATGGGTCCAGTGTTTGGAGGTTGATTAATTCCATGATAATTCTTTCCATGACTTTCCACATGAGGCAGGTCAGACTTATGTGTCTGTAATTGCCTGGGTATGCAGAAGTGTCTCCCTTATGCAGTGGAATGACTATTGATGTTCTCCATTCACTTGTACATGACACTAGATTAGGAAAGAAATTTCTAACTGTAGATTCTTACTGTTGGAGATTCTTGTAAGCATATTTTCTGGTTGTGTTCTGGTTTAGCTTTTTTTCAGACTTACCAGATCAACCTAAATACAGGAGTATTGCCAACGGACTTATAATGATAATGTTGTTGGGATATGATAAAGTCTTACAACGAACAAATCTAGAATGGGCAATATTATTTTTGTTGATGTTAATAGGCAAGAAAGCTCCTACAAACAAATAGAAGTCAAGAATTTCCATTACAGTAACAGATGTCATTGAAATAATGGAAGAACTGTACCACTGACTAATTTCGCAGAACAAATATAAATCTAAATAGTTGCCACAGCCAATGTACAAAGATGCAGTCAGTGGCTAATATGCTTATGTTCAGATAGCAAGAAGATATTGATCTGATATAATCAGTAATGCATCACTTTGTAATTAAAAAAATGATCAATTTATTGTCTTGATATAATGTATGGTATGGGTGAATGGAAAATACTGTAAATCTTCTACAGTGAATTTTGATCTGTAATATTGCATTGATTAAGGTGTTAAAGAATATTGTCTTCATTGAGTTATTAAAGAATAATGTTTTTGAGATCCAAACACATTTGGTATAGTCTGAATTTGTTCAAAATGTTCAAGGTTGTTTCTTCTTGAATATAAAAAGTATTATACAGGTGATGAATGGTGGCATGTAAATGGCATTCATTAGTTAAGTATTGTTTTACTTGTAACTAGTTTAACTATTATACTGAAATCAATAGTAGTCCTACTAAGAATGTATGGGCAGTTGGAATTATGGTAAAGACGGTGTGTAAATGTTAAATTATATAACTGTCATTTGATGTAACGAAGATGATTTTTTTTCAGAAAAAAAGGTCCATCCAATGACTGTTGACCACTATTAAAGATACTGAGACAGTAATGCTACATACACTTACAACAGCAATTTGCTTATGACACCTTTGCACACAACATGCTGCCATTTGTAGGAAACGAATTAAAACAAGGTGAATATGTGCAATGTAACAGAAGTAGCATATCTGAAATTTGACATGACCTGTCAGGTTTGTCATCACAGACACAAGGCAGTAATGAATATCACAAAACTGCAAACTGGGCACCATAATCGACTCTCCAGCCAACACAAGCATCCTCCAAAAGGGCCTCACAGAAACAGACAACTGGTGCCAGAGCCATGGCCTCAAGCTAAACGCCAAAAAGTGTATAGTCATCCCCTTCGGCAAAAACAAAGTGCCCACAAATTACCACATAGGTGGTAATCCATTAAGTACAGAAGAAGTAATTAGGGACCTGGGGACCCAAGTTGATAGCAGTCTCTCATTTGACAACCACGTGGCCAAAGTGGTTAGAAAAACATTTTATATAGCCCACCTAATCATGAAAGGATTCACATCTAGATCAGGGGAGGTCATCGTGCCTCTTTACTCATCCCTCATCAGGCCCATAATTGAGTACAATCCCCTTTTGGGATGTACCTTACCAGACACCTGCAGCAACTGGAAAGACCCCAAAAGTACCTCACCAAGAGGATCAAAGGGCTCAAACAGATGCCATGTGCTGTCCGGTTAAAGAAACTCCAGCTCTACTCAGTGGCATACCGCCTGTTCAGGGGCGATCTGTGCCTGACGTATAAAGCCATGTCCAACCCGGAATTAATGGACATGCTGCACATCAGAAAATCCAAATCCCATCAAGCTACGCGCTCGAGAGACTTGAACCTCAGCACTGAAATAAATAGGACATGCTGGAGGGACAGATTCATAACCCAGAGGCTCCCTTCACTCTGGAATAAAATCCCAGTCCAGGTTAGGCAGAGTCCCTCATTGAGTCTCTTCAAGAGGAATCTTGATGAGTGGATGGGAGATAGTAGGTTTAACCCGGGTATCACTTCTGTGTCACTGTTAGACAGAGGCACAGTATACTAACCTCGAAAAAGGGCATAGCTAAATTAATTTAAAATGGGTGGCGAAAGCCAAACACATTCTGGCTAGGCTTATAAATGACCTAGGGCAGATAGCCTAGTATGAACCTATGAACCTATGAAAACTGGCAGTCTACACAGTAAGGTGTTCCAGTTTCTAGTACATACAAGCATTCAGGTGATGCCTGCCAATGTCTGTGTGCTACCTCCATTTATCTACCTCAAGAAACGTCCTCTAGCACTCCCTGGCATATGGAACACAGCACTGTCAACAACAAATCAAGATATGGCTGTGAGTATGACATCTCTTTGCAAAACTATAATATGTAGGCTTCTACACAGATATATGCTTTGTGCCATCAAAATCAGGCACTGCATCTACCTCCTCTGTAATGCATCTGCACAGCTCTATCATCATCCCCTTTCACACACACACACACGCACACACACGCACACATACACACACACACACACACGCACACACACACACACATACACACACACAGTGGATAAGGACAAAATATCTGTGACGGTTGTCACTGATAAATATTAATAAAGGGACTCAAACATCTATGTCTACTTAGCATACAGTCATGAAGGCCTTACAGTGATGAATGCTATTGTAAATACATTTGACAAGCAGAACCTGACAACAAAATGAAACTTAATTATGTCAGTTAAAAGTTCTCTGTACAAGACATGCCGGAATGAATAGATGTAATTATACATATCTAAGTTATTTTAGTAATAGACGTGAAACGTGGTATAATGTCCGTTGGTGCTATTGACTCCAGATTTGGATGTCTACAGTCTTCATACTATATCAGCAACAGGCAAGCATGATGACTGCAGAATTAAAAAATAGCAAAATAAATGAGGCCAGTAACTTGTATTGGGAAAAACACAAATGAACATATCATAAGCAGAGTTAGAGTGTAACAGCACTATTCTCACGAGAGCAGTGTAGTTGGATTTAATCTGAGTTCAGGAGGATGTTATAGCATTATAGTGGGAAAATCAAAAGATATTCTGAAAGATGCATGAATGTTGTTCCTGACAGGACATTTTGGCACAGCTGTGTAATGAATTAGTGAGGAGAGTATTTGCAAACAGCAGAACCAGCCTACTTCACATTTATTTAGTTTCATGTATGCGAGTGTAAACTAGAAGTGGTTTTATTTAGAAATGATGATGGATGTATCATCTGCTAGTTCTGCTGTTCTACAATGACATAGAAACGTTGATGGCCTTATCATCTGCTAGCCCTGCTATTCTATGGTGATACCACCTCTGACAGAATAATAGTCCTCTCATTCCCAAACACATTGGTCATGAAACCTGCTACATCAGGAGCATGGATTTTATTCCTAGAGTGACTGACGTGGGACACTTGAGCAGGTAAGCAATGCCTTGTTCACTCCCCAAAAAAAGGAGAGTTGAGCTGCTTTCTGGCTGCTTCAGCCATTCTCCCTTGGTTGATTCTCTGGAATGTGGGCTGCAAACTGATCCCTGCTCTCTAGCAAGGCAAATCCATGCATGTGGCCCAGTTGTAAAAGAATAATTCCTTGCTAAAAGAATATGCATTTACATTTACTAGCAAAGACAACAAAGAACAAATGGTTTTAGCACAGAAATTTATGTGTTTACATTTTAAAATGAACACCCTGCTCCCATGTGCAAAAATGGGAGAAAAGGGCGGTGGATGGATGGATTTGCACATTAACTTTTATGCCAGCTGATTATAGTCAGCTATGGCTAACATTGAATTGCTGGAATTGTCACCTGTTTTTGTTCACCTAAGAAATGTTGCTGTTATGTCACTTTCCGATGGCTATAAAGTGATATACTGCAGATGACATAATCAAAATTAAAATTTGCCATGCTTTATACAACTAAAATATCTAAATGAAAGCATAAAAATGTCATAAAGCATAGCTTTATATATGAAGCTAGCAGACTCATCACTGTCCCAAAACTTTATAAAAGAAACTCAGAGGTTGCAACAATACAAAAATGGCAAATTCTGACTTCATCAGAATCTGCAGAAAAATGCTATGCATTTCTAAGAGAAATGTTTGTTAGCATTCCTACATCCCCATCCAAAGATAATTTCTCACTGTTTGGGTTTAATATTGTATAATTAAAATCTCCTCATTAAACTAAACTAAACATATTTTTGCGACAGTATGTGACTGCAATCACATAAAATATAGCAAACACCCTGCTGAGCATATTGCCAGGATTATTGTTCCTGAATCCATCTGTGAAAAAGTCATTGCTCTATCTTTCGTGGAGTGGTTCTGCTATCTGGAGCTAGGAACACTAACTTAAGAATCCATAATGTGCAGCCTTGAATTCACTATAACCACATTATCAGATCTGTGACCTTGCCTCCTTGCTTATGATCACATTGGAATCCCCCCCCCCAAATAAAAAGCTGAAGGAAGTGGTTACTTGTCTATGTGGTTTCATGAATAACAAGGTTATAAAACTTAGTGACAATATATAGATACTTTTACTTGGCTAATAATGGACATCTGAGAGCTAGGAGATTATTTCACTAATGTGCAGTTGGTAAAATATTATACTCAGTGTCATTAAGCATTTAGGGGGAGGTGGTGAGTGATCACAAAGCAGACAAAAAGATGTATACACAATACCTGTGTGAGAACTGTACGTCCTTCATAACCTCTAATATAACAATCACCTGAAGGAAAACCCTAGCAGCAGAGATTAGATGGGTAGGTGTGGCAATATGATAAGAATCAGCAGAAGCATTATGAAAGAATCAAATCTGCAGGACAAGGTCTGTGGTGAAGGTATAGCTGTGTGGCATTGCACTTTTATAGATTTTTTTTCATACCTATTGTCTCTGTTTCCTGGCTGTTGTAGCACTGGGTGTCACAGTGGTCCTGCTCCTTGCTTGTCACCTTTCCTATTACTCTCCATTTTCTACTTCCTAGACCTGCAAATGAACATGCACTGATGTCGAAATAATTAAATAGGGTTCCCAGGTATACCATATGAGAGAACTGTTATTGTTTGCATTTGTTTTGTGCTGGAAAACATTAAGATAATCAACACAGTGCTTTTAAAATTAGCTGTAATATCATTCATAATGCAGGTTACATTTACAATGTGATGCACAAGAATTGCCATAGTCGTATGCTGTAAAAGAATGTCAATTTTGCAATTCCACTTCTACAAATTTCTTGATTTACAATGGCTGCAGGGAGTTCTGCAAGGGTGATTTTGCAAGGGTATCTAAGGGAATCATTGACTTCTTCCTCCTTGATCCAGAGTTTCCTTTTCTGTGGACTACTTTCAGATTTCCAGATTTCAGGCTGTATCATATTAAGCACCAATATTATTATACTTTGACTAAGAAAAGTAGTTTGAAACCTAAAAATGAGCTAAGTAAAAATCCAAATACTTAAATATAGGTGCACGTTCACGTAGCTCATCCTTGGCAGAAACGGTCTGATTAGGTTAACTGTATGAGTCTTACCACTGCCAACAGTCTTGTCACAAATAAGATCAGTTTAGCGTTTAGCATCTATATCAAGATAATCAAGGCATTTGATTTGCTCTCACACAGAAGAGTGATAGGAAAAGTAGAGAGGTGGCAGGATCAAGACTGAGGAACTGGATAGCTGCAAGGATAAATGGTAATTGTGAAGATAGGAATTATCTCAGGAATTTGGAAAATGACTAGTGGAGTATCACAGGGGTCTACTTTGGGTCCAGTACTTTTCAATGTGTTTGTCTCAGATCTAGTTAAGGGAAAAGGGGACACAATTATCATTTCTGCTGATAATACAAAGATGGGTGTTTCAATGGAGGATGAGGAAGAGTTTAGCAAAGGTTGAACAAGTGGTCAGAAATGTGGCAGTTGAGGTTCAGTGCAAATAAATGCCAAGAGCTGCACTTAGGCCACAGCAGTCATGGTGTGAAATATCAGCTGGGCGCAGTTGAACATATTTAGGCCACAGCAGTCATGGTGTGAAATATCAGCTGTGGGCAGTGGAACATAGTTAGGCCACAGCAGTCATGGTGTGAAGTATCAGCTGTGGGCAGTGGAATATACTTAGGCCACAACAGTCATGGTGTGAAGTATTAGCTGTGGGCAGTGGAACATACTTAGGCTACAACAGTCATAGTGTGAAGTATCAGCCATAGGCAGTGGAACATGCTTAAGCTACAGCAATCATGGAGTTAAGTATCAGTCATAGGCAGTGGAAGTGATGTTTGGCTGCCTGTGCCAAGGATTAAAGCAATGAGCTGTTAATAAGATATGTATGGCCTGTAGTCCAGGATTTAATTCTCTCAGACTCCATTTGCCTACTGTGTGACTCTGTGCAAGTCACTTAACAGTTTCCTTAGGTCACACCCTGAAAAAAGGGACAGTTGTGTCTACTGGACTTAACTAGTTAACAAATAAATAAAAATAAAAGATGGCAACAGGTGGATGTAAAAGATCCTGTAGCATTTATTGAAAAATAGAGTAGTGGCTGATTTTAGAGAGAGAGAGAGAGAGGCGGAGTGTTTGCACATTATTTTGCATTATTTACATATTTGCAATTCTGTATTGAACCTGTTTACATGATTTTTATAATTTCTTCACCAATAATACGACATAGTTTTAGTATATACTTCTTTCATTCCTGTTTTCTTAAATTTTATCTATCCTCCCTAATGTTTTCCCTAACCATTTTCTTATTTCTGCCAGTCCATCTTCGTCCCTTCAATTTTTTTTATAAAATAAACTTTCACACCATCTTTTCCACAATACCCAGATTGTAGTAAATAATATTTCATTTTTTCATATTTGCCATACAATATCATGTCCATTCAATGCCATGTCCATATGAATTTCACTGAAACCCTCCCGACTATAAATTTTAAACTTTCTCCAAAAATACTTATTTGTTTTATATTCTAAAAAACAATGTTTTGCAGTTTCATCTACCTTGCAATCATACCACATTCTATATTTTATTACCATATATTACATATTTCCTTTAACAGGTAACTTATTTAACAAAAACCCCCACAAAAAGCCCTCACCTTCATAGAAATCTCCAAAAATTTTCCTTATTTGCTTTATGTAATTTCTAACATCATCTGATAAATCACTCTATAGATGTACATGACAAAAATCTTGCACAGTTTTTTCATGCAAGTTATTCCTTTTCTCATTACGTTCATCAATGTTTATTTTCCATAACTTTACCTTAGTTACATATTCCTTTCTTTCCAGAAACTCTTTTTCATCCCTTATTTTCCTTTCCATTTGTTTTCATATCTTGCCATACCTCTCATATAGAAAATTTCCTACTATTTACTCTCTGTTTTTCACACTGTTAATAACCCAAAATTGCCCATTGATGCTAAAACATAGGATTTTTCAGATCAACCCCCCTTGTTATTTTTTATTATATATCATTCTTCTTTTAATAAAGTTTAATCTCAAACCCAATATAAAACTGAAACAAAATCTAGCCGTTCCTCTCTTTTCTGCTACAATAACCAAATCATCTGCTAAGAGAGACATACTAGTATTTGAATTGCCTTTCCCATCTCACAACAAACTTCATCCATTTCTGACAAAAAAGTTTAAATAACTGCATTCATTACTAGAACAAAATATCTATCTACCTAGTTATATATATGTGTGTATATATATATATATATATATATATATATATATATATATATATATTTAATATATGTCCTTGCTTAACTCCCTTTCTTATCTTAATCTCTTTTCTCATCCATTCATTTATTCATACATGAGTTTTCCTGATTTTTTTTAAAGTTTCCACTATTTTTAATTATTATATATGCTTCCATAATTTCCAAAATCAGCTCATGACTTATCTAACATGACTTCCTTGTACTACATGAAACCAATCATACCTCATCTTTTTCTATCAAAGTCATAGTTATTATTTCCTTTTTCTGTTACTGACATTTCCTTTACTTCCCTCCTTTTTACACCAGACATACAATTTCCTATTAATTCATTAAACATTTTTGCATCCTTATTTTTATTATTCCCATATTTTATAATCAGCATTGTGTAAAATCACAGGTCTCCAATTTTGTAGGTTTTCCTATTATCTTGTCTTTTCCATATATATTTGATCACCTCACTAGATAATTTATCCTGCATTATCCCTTTATCTATTCCTTCATTTAATGCTTTACAGAAAATCATTTTTCTTCCATCTCCATTTGCTTGTAAAACTCATAACTTAATCCATCTAATCCTGGTGCTGACTCTTTTCTCCCTTCTTTTATTTCTTCCTGTATTTTTCCATAGTAGTCTCCTTTTGCAGTTCTGCCTATTTTTCAACTTCTTCCTTTTAATACATTTTATCTACTTCCATTATTTCATATTTGTATCATATACCACCCTCTTCTATCCATGCTTCCTTCCTTTATTCTCATGTGTTTCCTAAATAATGTGATACCTCCTTTTTCATACCTTTTAAGAAAAAGTCTTTGCCTAAATAATAGACTTTTAACTTTCTACCTGTTTTTGTCATATAACTTTCTTTCTGTCTCTGTTATTCTGTTTTCATTTTTCTCACTTTCTACTAGAAGCTCTTCCATTATTTCTTTATATTCCTTTAATTTGTCTTTTTATTCTGTTTTCTACCATTAAAAATACTTTCTTATACTTTTCTTTAAACACTAACCATGATACAGTCCATTTTTTAAAAAAATCCCGATTGTCATATGTTTTTTTCCCATAATTTCTTCTTTCAAGCTTCACTTTTTCTGACTTACTAACTTCATCAGTTAACCCTTTTGTTCCTTTCTTTTGTTATCATTTTATTCTCACTTATTCTTGCCCACACAGCTCTGTGATCTGGAAACTCAGCAATTTCTGCAACTCCTTTTATTTATTTCTTTTTTTTCAATTAGGACATATTGCATAATCTATAATCTATCTCTGTTTAAATGTCCTTCTCGTATAAGTCCATTCTCTTTTGTTCTACATATAATTCTCTATGTGTTATAATTTCCTTCCTTCTTTAATAACTTGTATTATATCCTCTTCTCCTTCATTAAATCACAGTTAAAGTCTCTTACTATAGCAAACATATTAACAAAACACATTTTAAGGCTTCAGACATATTTTCATGTCTGTCACATTTACATATGCCTAAATTGCAAATAATCTTGGACATCGTTCTCCTTTTCTTATATCATGCATATATCACCATCCTACTTGGTATTAGTATTGTAACATCTGATATTGCAATTTCTTCATTTCTTATCAAAATGCCTACACTTGAACATTTTGCATTTCACATTGACCATATAATCTTGTTACATTTAATATCCTTAATTCTATCCCTTTTCTCTTTTTAAACACATCTTATATCTAATAAACATATAATCTTTGCCTTAGCCTTCCTACACAATACAGTTAACCATTTACACCTGATATTATTTCTAATACTGTTTGTATCAATGCTTAGTATCTTCACATCATCTCTTTCCTTTCCTTGCTTCTTTTTTCTTTTCCTTCTTCTTACCTTTTTTCCTACTGACATTTTATTATTTTCTTCTTGCTGTTCTCTTGTATCAAAATCCTCTCCTCTCCTTCATCACTTACCAGTAGTTCATACCTATTCTCTTCCTGAATAACATTTTCCCAATATTTAACTTCTTATAAAGTACTATATTTTCTTTTCCTTCTCCTTCTTTATTTTTCTTCCTCATCATTATTTATCTAATCTTGTATGCTATTTTAAGTATTTTCTTTTTCTAGTCCTATGTCCTATAACATAGAACAATCAAACCAAAAATGCCCTTGGACATTACATTTACTACACTGTGGGTCACAATTTGTAGCTGTAAGTTGCTTCTCTCCACATTGCATGTATCTTATTTTCTTACAATCCTGTACTAAATGTTTTTCATCACAAAAAAGGTCTTTGGCTGGCCCCAGTATATCGCAGTCCCACTCTTTCCATTACTATTTATTACATATTGAACACGCAGCATCCATTTTACTATCACATTTAATATTACTAATACTTTCCATCCCCATGTCCCATATTTCTTTCATCAAATATCTGTTTGTATAATTTATTTCTTTACAAACAGATAAGTAAAAGACTGCCTCAACAATATAAATAAATGTTCTGAACTGTAAATGATTTTTTTAAGTTACAGTTCAATATTCAAAAAGTATAGTCCTTCAGTTGTGCAATTTCTTATTTCTCCTACCTCAGACACAAATATTTCTAATAACCTAAATGTTTCAAATGTCACTTCACAGTAGTCCTCAGTCCCTAAATGCATTAATGCTCCTATGTCTTTTATACTAAATTCTAAAGGCAGAATTATATATTTTTAAGTAAAAAACATCTTTGTTGAATTATCACCTGTGAAATTGGGAAATGGGAAATAGGAAATTCACCCCGGGGATTACTTCTGTGGCTCTGCTCGACAGTGGCACAGGAAAATAATTTTCTTGGGTGGCAAAAGCCAGGGTACCTTTTTGCCTGGGCTTGTATACCCCTAGGGCTGATAGCCTAGTACCTACCTATGAACCTATGAAATAGGCAATCATACATGAAAGGAAAACAAATAACATTGACATATTTTCAGTTACAAATTTTTTACATCACTTATAATCTTCTATATAGTTGTCAGTTGAAACTGACATAGCTCATTCAATTCCTGCCCTCCCTTAAATCTCATTCCTCCTTCAAAACATTATTCTCCATGTACTGTTCCCACAATTTCCATTTTTTCCATGTAGTTTTCTCCTACCCTTTTCTAAAAATCCCACTTCCAGTTCTTTTATCTTTGTTACTGTATTCACTACTTCTGGTACAATTGGTTTAGACTTGATTTCCATTTTCTAGTAATTTTTTTTTGACAACAACCAGAATTAAACTTATCAGGGCCTTACTATGTCTCGGCAGTTCTAATTCTGTATCACAACTCAAGCAAATAATTTCCATGGTTACTGTAAGAATTGATATGACTGTAGGATACTGGTTTGAACTGGAAACAACTGGAAGAAACTGGAATGAGACTGGAATAAATGTCTTTACCTGTTAATTACCCAAACTTTTGCTGAACAGGTGCCAGTCTCTCCTTTATGTGCCAAATCTTCTTGTACCTTTCACAATAAAGTTTCCAAACACTGTAGATTGGTTAAGAATGCTTTATTATGTACAGTGGAGGAAGGTATCAACAATATATGAATACTGTCTCTAATAACAGAGCTGATAAACTGAAATAGTCTGTATTTTCTTCACATTCCTTTCATCCTGAATACTATAATTAATATTCTGGAATGCTGGATATTTGACCTGACTTTTGTACTCATACTCGAGTGTCTGTACTACAATGACTTTCTGCATATCAGTCCAAATGAACTAGCTTAACTGACTGTGACCGAAGTATTTCCTAATACCAAAACCCTGTAAGTTTCTACACACCTCTTTAGCCTTGGTTCCCAAGCCTTGTAAGATCAGTTTGTTCTCAGTGTACTACTGCACATTCTGTTCTTATCACTATTTCTTGACTGAAGGTTATTTTCACTGATTGAAAGTGCATTCACTGAATCTGTACACACACTGTGAAAGCCTGCATTAATATGCCTGCATTTTAGACTTATGCAAAGAGAATACTGTATTTTGTACATTTAAATGATACTTTATCTTACAGTTACATCAATTTGCTCACCCAATATTTCTGATAGAGTAGTCAGTGGGGTATTTTTAAAGTCTGCCAACTCATTACACTCCCAAAAAATAGGTCCCTAATTACCTCTTTCTTCCCCATCACAGTACCAACATTTGCAATCTACCTGAAGAAAATTCTTTGGAGTGTGCTTGGAGTATAAAAATACCTACAGAAACACAATAAATTATACTAAATCTTCTAGACTTTGTTGCATATTTGGGAGCCATATATATATCCTCCCATTATTTGTTTGTGAATTGCTTATTTAGTCTTTTTTTCCCAATCCTTTCTAATCTCTTCTGATTGGCTCCTATATTTATCATGCAATATTTATATGCCCTACTAATTATCCATTTTTTAATAGCAGCTTCTGTTCTAGATTCTACTAAAAACTCAGTGCTGGCCTTTCACTTAGAATCTCCCTATTACATTTTCTTTGCCTATGCTCTGATAGCAATCCTTGATAGGGAAGGCAATCTTTAGCCTGCAGTCCAAATGAATTCTTGACCTCTTCCCATTCTATTACCTTTCCCTCTCTAACTATTTGCTCCCAATTTCTTGGTTCATTTGCCAGTTTTCTCTGGTAAATTCCAGCCCTCTCTTGCCTATTCTCTGTACCCCTAATTGCAGTTTTCCTTATTGGCAGAATTTCCTATTTCCATTCCCATGTTGGCTTAGTTCTTATGATACTTTCTGCTACTTTATGAATATTATATTCTATATTCTCCTTAAGGATCTGCATCCAAAATCCTAGTCTCTCCTTATTTCTTAAACTTACCCCATTTCTGCTTGTGCTATGTAAAGGAGCCTTACCTGTGTAGCTCTGAAATACCCCTTCAAATCAGGTAATCCCACTCCATCTTGTTCTGTTAGAAGGATCAGCTTATCCCACTTCACTTTTGCCCTATTTCCCTCCCAGATAAAAGTCTTCAACTCTTTATTAATTGCTATCCACAACTTCTCCCCTGGTTGACCTATGTGTTAAAGGACTAAAACATTTTCACTACTTGTATCTTGCTATCCATATCCATAAAATAGGGCTTTCAAGTTCTCAGTTTTGTATTATCTTTTGTTTAGTCTCTTCCTACATATCCTTAGCTGCCGTGTTAGAATCTTTTTAATTCATACTCTTAAATACTCCATTTTATCATGTCCCCATAAATATGGGTATTGCTGAGCCAATCCAGGCATGGGTACATTGTTTAGCGCTATGCCTTTGTGCATTAATTTTGCATTCCAAAAAGACTTGAAGCTATCTCAGAGTGTTCCACAATACTGAAATGTCCTTTTCTGGTTTTATCAGGTAAAAAATAATATCATCTCCAAACTAAAGGCAAAGTTACACTGTCCAAAGCCTCATATCTATTTAAACAAAAATTATTTTTTGTTTTAATTTTTACCACAGGTTTTGTAGTTCTAAATTGCTTACTTATAGTCTGCTGATGTGTACTACTTTCTGTTACTATGTCCTCTAAATTAGCATTTGCTTCCACAGATGAAAGAGTGGGTGTAAAATTACTTCTTTTGAACTTTTGAGAGACTTTATGAAAAGAGAGCAAACCATCAGTACTTTGTCTGAAGGTCTAAAAGTCAGGCTAACAGATCAGGATTGTAACTGTTCTGAGGAAGTAGGAAAAAGAGTGACCTCATTCTGTCCAGCAAGGCATAACTACATAAGAAGGGACTATGCACAACTACATGTATGAGAACCTATAGGGAAATCTAAACCTTCATATCAGGTTGTAGAGGCAAATGGGGGAGCACTAGGTTGAGTACACATAAACGTATTGGTGTAGAAAGTTTCTACTGTTACCATATGGAGCATGCACGGTATGAATGTCCACAGTGAAATGGTAGGGACAAAAGTCATGTGAGGGCAATGGTGGTACTTTGGTTCATAGGTTCATAGGTGTGTACTAGGCTAATGGCCGTGGAGCCTTTTCAAGCCTAGCCCATAGGATTACCCTGGCATCATGCGACCCAACCTTAGTTCCCAGTGCCTGTGCCAAGTAGAGCCACTGGAGTGATCCCAGGGGTGAATTTTCTATTTCCCATCCACTCAACAAGATTTCTCTTGAAGAGGGCCAGTGAGGCACTACACTTCACATGTATGGGAAGTCTATTCCATAGCATGGGCAGTCTCTGGATTATGAACCTGTCCCTCCAGCTTGTTTTGTTGATTGTGGTAATGAGGTTGAGGTCTCTGGAGCATGTAGTGTGGAGGGATTGGGATTTCTTTAGATGTAGCATTTCTAACAGAGCTGGGTCAGACATGGCTTTGTAAGTCAAGCAGAGATCACCTCTAAGTAGGTGATATGAGACAGAGAATAGTTGGAGTTTTTTTAGTCTGTCCATATAGGACAAGTGTTTAAGACCTAAAATCCTCTTTGTGAGGTATTTTTGCAGCCTCTCCAGTTGTTGTAGGTGTCTAGTGAGGTACATGCCAAATGGGGCATTGTACTCAATAAATGGCCTAATGAGGGTAGAGTAGAGGGAGACAATGACCTCTTTCTTCCTGGATGCAAAACCCTTAGTAATGAGATGTGCCACATAGAAGGACTTTCTGACCACAGTGGCAATGTGGTGGTCAAAAGAGAGGTTGCTGTCAACCTGTGTTCCCAGATCTCTTATAACGGCTTCTGTGTTCAGTGGACTACCATCGATGTGGTAATTCATGGGAACTAGGTTTTTCCCAAAGGAGATGACACATTTTTTTGGCATTGAGCCTAAGGCCATGGTTCTGACACCAGTCATTGGTCTCAGTGAGGCCTTTCTGTAGGATGTCAACATCACTTGGAGAGTTAATTATGGCTCCCAACTTGCAGTTGTCTGCGAATTCTGTCAGCCAGAGTCCCTTCGTGTTGGCCTGAACTTCAGAGAAGTAGATACCAAACAGGAGAGGATCCAGGACGGAACCCTGTGGGACTCCACTCATGAATGGTCGACAGTCTGACTTGGAGTCAGCTACTTTCACACTCTGGGTTCTATCTGTGAGCCAGTTTGCAACCCACCTAGTGATATAGGGGTTGATGCTTAGCTTAGTGAGTTTTTCTATGATTCCTGAGTGGGGAATGGTATCAAAGGCCTTGGCCAGATCATGGTAGGCTGTATGAACCACCTTGCCTTCATCCACAGCTCTGGTGACCGACTCAAAGAAGTCAACCAGGTTGAGCAGACATGATCTACCCTTCACAAAAACAAACTGTGTGGGATCCAGAATTTGGAGATTCCCCATATCCTTGTTTTTTAGGTCCATGATGATGCGTTCCATACCTTTGCATATCAGATTCATCAGGCTAATGGGGCAATAGTTCCCAGGGTCTGTAGTTACTCCTCCTTTGTGAAGAGGGATGACTGTAGCAGTGCGCCATTTGGTAGGGACAAAGCCTGAGGTGAGGCTGTGATTGAACAGGGCACACAGGTGAGGTGCCAGTTCACTCTATAGTTCATGTAAAACACAGCCAGGGATATTGTCAGGTCCCATAGAAGCTGTACTCTTGGCCTTGGATAGTGCTGTTTTAACCTGTGCAGCAGTAATACTGGGTGCCTGGCAATCTACTGGTATTGTAATTGGTCCTTTGATGGGGGAGAGAGGGGTAAAGTTGGCATTGAATCTGTTGGCCAGTATATTGGCAATATCTGTTGGCTCGGTATAGGAGGTGCCATTGTGCAACAGCTCCGAGCAAATCTGGGTATTGCCATGGAGATTCTTTACATAATTATAGAAGGCCTTGTAGTTGTCTTTACTATCTACTGCATTTCTGTTTTCATAGCTAGCTTTAGAGGATTTGATGAGGGATCTCAACTTTTTGTTGAGGCTGATAAGGGAGTTTTTCCAGTCTTGGGACTTCACCTTATTTCTCATCAGTTTACTCCTTCTGTTGTAGAGTTTGTTTATGGCAGTGGACCACCAGATTGGCTTCCTTTTTTTGGAGGAGAGCGTCTTGGTTCTATTGGGTATGGCGAGATCCATGCATTTGTGTACGTGTTCGTACAGGACATTAGTGTATGATTTGGCGTTCATGCAGGTGTTCTCCAATTGCTTGGGTGCTATGAAGTTATCCACCTCTGTTTTTAGGAGTCCAAAGTTAGCTTTGGAGAAGTTTTTTTATGGTGGTTACCTTTGTGGGGGGTGGGGTGGTGGGAGGCATGTGGATTTCCAAGGTGATTAGTTTGTGGCCGGATCTAACCAGGGAGAGTTGACTATTGGGACAGAGCAACAGTTGCCCCTGTTAGTAATGACCAGGTCAAGGATGCTGCTACATCTAGTGGGGGTAAGAATGAGCTGGTCCAGGGCATTGGAATTAATGAATTCCAGGAAATGTTGGGCAAGTGTATTGGTACATGAGTAGTTTTCCCAGTTAATGGAGGGGTAGTTAAAGTCGCCCAGTATGAGAGTGTTAGATTGGATCCTAAGATTCTCCAGGGTGCTTAGGAACATGGAGTGTGAGTCTTGGGTCATGGTTGGGGACCTATAGCAGGCTATGACCAGAATTGCTCTCTTACCCAATGTTAGCTGCACCTGAAGTATCTCTGATGCATTATGTTGAGCTACCAGTCTGGAGGTTTGTGCATCCTTTATGAATATGGAAACACCACCACCTATGGAGCTTTGGTCCAAGTTCTGGGGCCAAAAGGTATGGAATGAGTTATAGCCTGGTAGTGCAGGGTTGCTATCTGCAGCCTTGAACCAGGTCTCTGTTATAGCACAAATGTTGATGTTCTCCATTTTAAAGAGTGCTTCGAGTGAATGCATTTTGAGATTTAGACTTCTAGCATTGAGCAGAATGACCCTCAGATTGGATTTGTTTGTAGCTGTTATGGTGGTAATTTGGTCTTTGGAACACCACCTAAAAAGGCACTATAGGGGTGGCAAGAGCCTTGGCAAATACCTGGAAGCCCAGGGGGTGACAGGTGCAGGCCATCTCTGGCAAAGCATCTAGGTCTGTCAATCATGTCATCCCAGGCAGGCAGATAGTGAATCCCAATAAACAACAAAAACAACACAAGAGAAGGTCTTTCCGATAAAATTTACTGCCTTTCAAAACTTTACTTGAAGCGCTTTTCGTTTGCACTGAAGCAAACTTCTTCAGAAGTAAATACCATTAAATCTGACTTAATTTAAAATACAAATAGAGTGATGGCCCAACTCCTCTCCATTTAGAAGAATTGGAACTGGCTTGGCAGATAAGACTAGATGCCTATAGGGTTCCTGGACTAAATGACATGTGTTCTATCAGTTGTGTCTTGAAAAATAAAACTTTGAGTCGATAGGTTACAGTATGTTTGCTAAAGCATTTCATGTAAATTCTGTAATGTAGTAAGATGGGGCACAAATTTTGGTTCAATTGATAAATGTTTATTAGTAAATGTTGGTGTCTGTACACCTGTTATCTTAAGGATCTATAAATTCAGTAATAACGTATTATATAACTTTTTATAGTGGTACGTTCAACCATTGTTAGTATATGTTGAAATTTACAACGTATTTTATATGTCTTGTTGGATATTAGTAGTATATCGGAGTCAAAATGCTTTATTGGTTGCTACTTCCCTTGGTTTTAATGTTGTAGCATTTTAAATTGCTTATAGCTTTAAGTTACATTGTTGCTGCATGGGTGGGGTATTAAATATGTCACTCTATTTGTGTTTTAAACTAAGTCAGATTTAATGGTATTTACTTCTGAAGAAGTTTGCTTCAGTGCAAATGAAAAGCGCTTCAAGTAAAGTTTTGAAAGACAGTAAAATTTATTGGAAAGACCTGCTCTTTTGTTGTTTTTGTCGTTTATTGGGTTCATGTTTGGTGAATTTATTTAGATAGTGAATCCCCTTAGAATGACACCAGAAACTTGGCCAATTGTTGAAATCAACCATTTTCTGCTTGTACTGTGGTATCATTTTGGGTGATGGTAGGAGGCTGCTCAGGGCTAGTGTCATTCCCATCTGGGCTACATAATCCGAGAGCTCCTCCATGTCTCTTTTCATGTAGTCCAGGGAGGTACGTCTCAGGTCATTCACACTCACATGTACAATGACAGAGTCATATTTTTACCTGTTGTTGAGGGACCTTAGGGCATGCATTATGTGGCGGATCCTGGCACCTGACAGACAGCTGACTGTTACTTTCTCCTTATTCAACCTAGTGAGTGGGACATCAGTGTGCCTCACTATTGAGTCATCTATGACTAGTGTGTTGGGCATGCTGTTTTGCCTTAGGGGCTTTGGTAGAGTGGCACACTGTTTAAGAGAGTTATGTGTCTCATGATTAGTGTTGTGTTGTGGTGGTCGGGTGCGTTTCTGCTTTGGAGGTCTCTGCTGTTGAGTAGATTTTTATTGATGGCCTCCGCGAAGGTGGGTGTGTGGTTTGTGTTTTTATGTGAAGGCAGTTCTGGTGTGTGTTCTGGAGGGCTATGTGTTCCATGTGGTGTGGTGCAAGTGTTGACCTTCTTCTCCTGACCAGCTATTCCGGTCTTGGCTGCAGAGTACGTTGCTTCCAGTTTGGATATATAAGTGCATCTCTTGCAAGTCTGAGTGTTGGGAGGCAAGAGGAGAGGGTTGTCAGTGTACATGAGGCAGTTCCTACATTGCCTCAGGGTGCCCAAGCTCACCAGTCTAATAGGAGAAAGCACATGGAACCAACCTTTAGACATGCCTGGAGGGGTGGGCATTAATAATAAGTACTGGAGCTGTTTCCTTGTAGAATGTTTAGTGCTGGTAGCACTGTTGTGTGCTACAATAATTGCTACAAGAAGTCTTGTAAAGTGCTAGGTTAATAAGCTAGTAAAAGTGCAGGAGAGCAAAGAACTAGCAGATCTAAGGGAAAAATTAAAGAGCACTGCTCAGAAGTTTACAAAAAGCCCTGGATACAGCAAATCTGTATCTGGACTACACTAGTTCCAGGAAAGGCAGGAATTTTTTTTTTTGTTTTAATTTTTAGTTTGGTAGTGGTAGATTGTCTTGAAATTGCAGCTATTTTAGATTATCACAATGGTTTATATCCTAGAGGATTAAAATGGATAAATGGGCAGGTCCTCAGGGGTGTTGCAACTGCTTCTGATGAGGAGGACTGAATCCCCAATTTTGCAGGCCATCTCTCCCCCTAGGATGATGTCCTTTACTGAAACTTTAGCAGCTATGTGAGTTTCTATCATAATGTTGTTCATTTTGTTGGTGTTGGGACTTTCTTTGTCATATGTCCTTCGCTCCTTTCATGTAACATGTAAAGGATTGTTGTGGAGCTGCAAACCTGGCACCAACAAACAACTATGTCTTCCCCTCTAGTTCACTCTGCAGAATTTTTCTTTCATCTTGGGTTGAAACAATAAGGAACCATTAAACAGGAAACCTGACAAAGGATGTCTTGATATACTCCACAAAACCACTCAATACGAGTCACGCTTGCCTCCCATATTACTGTTAGGTTCATGGACATCCAAGCTGTGCTTTGCATAGTTGCCACCTGTGACTCTACTTGTCTGTGTAGTTAACTGTGTGGAAAATTTTTCAGTGTACCTATGGCTTTTCAGTAAGATCATACTGAAAATGAGTCATAGGTACCATGTACTTCAGAGCCCTGATGGCAAAAGTATCCAACACAAAAGTGTACATCCCTATGTAATCCATCACATGAAAAACCCTGTTTTGAGGATGGATTGCTGGATTCTTCTGGGTTCCTTTTTATGGCTGCCACTACCACAATGGAATGCATGAGAGCATCCTTGCTTCAATGATTTCTCTCCTTGGGAAGTCAAAGTATCTTCTCAGGCTTATTCTGAGAGAGGGTCTGCTACATCAGATTCTTGTGAGGCCCTCTCTGTGACCAGCTTGAACATGCAATCTAGGAGCGGGATCTTCCACATTATAACTGGGGCAAATCAAAAGGCCTCCTGTAGGTTATCTTCCTTGGTTAGGGAGTCTACAGGCCAGGATCCCCTTGGTCACATCTATGTGAGGATTTTCCCATGTTTGGGGTCTTCTGCTGGGGACTGTTGGGAGCCATTCCCTAAATCAAGAACCATGTTTGAAGTGTGAGAATCTGGGTGGGGGTCTGATTTGCTCTTGTATGTCTTCTTTCTGGGAATCCTTCTTGGGACTTGTCCAAGTGCCCTGAAGAGCACTCTTACATGAACAGGTTCACTGTATGCTGGCCTTTTGGTGCTCTTCCCTGGTGGAGCATGTATGAGGAATCTAAATATCCAAATTGAGTGATGTTGTGATATGTATCTGAACTTTGTAGTACCTTATTAGAGTCTACCAATTTAGGTGGTTGCCTTAGAACCTGTTCCAGAGTTTGAGAAACTGAAGCCCTCATGATCAGTGCCAAAAAATCAGTAACCTGACCTGCGTTAAACTACCACGGATCAACAGCAAAGACATGGCACCATCAGTGCTTGACAATGATGCAATTGACTCAGACTGGATTGATGCCGTCAGCACTGAGGGCTCAAATACCACTGATGGCAAATCAGACAACAGCACCAAAGCTATTGATGCCATCCTGGGCTGGAACTACTGATGTCAATGACCTTTGGCCTAGATGTCCTCAACACCAACAAGATTGACACTGAGGGCATCGGGACGAAGGGAACTGGTATCAATGTAATAGGAATAGTCTGCACCAATGTAGATGGTAAAAGGACCACAATTAGCTCTAACACTTCCTGTACCAGAATAGGACCTGGGAAGGAGCAAGAAAAAAGGACCTTGAGTAAGGCCGTCATCATCAATTCCCAATCAGTGTGCAAGGTGGGCTTTGCACTGACCTTGACCTAGCAGACATGGTTGAATACAGATGATGCTCTAAAGATCTAGATAGCTCCTGCTCTGATTAAAAGCTGCCTAGTCTTCTCCTCAGAATGGAATTGGTGCTCGCAGAAACGTCAGCAGAGGGAATCCCTTCCAGTGGCTCTTGAAGTTCTTAAGGTGAGTGAATTACTTTCAAAAAAGAAATCTCTTTTATTGTTACAAATTCCACAGAGGCACGAGCTCACCCAACAGTACTTTATTGCAAAACGACACACAGGTTCACCACAACTGACCTAGGTTTCATCCCAAATTACTTCATCAGAGTGTGCTGAACCAAAAACACTTTAAATAATCAAGTCATTCAATGAACCAATCAATCATTAAAAAATAAAAACAGTAAAAAACCCACATTTGAACTCTACATAGTCTACTCAGACTTAAAATATGCAATGTAAAATGTGTAGTGTGTGTAAACTCAATCCACTGATAAATAGTTGTAGATATGAAAATATATAAAAATAAAAAATAAAAAAATGAAAACTGTGATGAATATATGAACTTGTTGTGAAATAAATATTCTATGAAATTGTATGAAATTTTGTAAAAATCTATATATATATATATTGTAAACTCCTGTATATTTACATAAATAAAAATAAAAAAATTGATGATACTAAACTTTGGGTGACATTAACCATCTGATATCACCCTAACATATGTCTTAACCTCAAAAAAGGCTTAATAGATAAAAATTCATTTAAACCGGGATGTTGGTATGCATTCAGTCTGAGTTGCCAATTCAATTCACATACGTCTAGATGATAATCAGTAACCCTTCCCTGTTGGTCTTTGACCAATTGCTGTATAACAAAAAACTTGAAACTATGATCATTATAAGCCATGACGTGTCTAGACAGTGCATTAGTGGGCTTCTTATGTTGTATGTCTAATATATGTTCTTTTATCCTCTCCCTAAAACGTCTACAGGTCTTTCCCACATAAAATGCCATGCAAGTCTGGCATTTAGCAAGGTAGATGACATTTACAGAGAAACAATCATAATGCCCCAAAATGTTGATGGATATATTGTTAATTTTGATATATTTCCCTGTAGTTAAAATGTGTGTACATGTTAAACATCTCCCACATTTAAAGTTACCCGTGATTCTGTTTCCAGCATTGTCTATAATCATAGCACTTCTCTCAAAAATATCCTTCAAGGCCATGTCTTTCCGAAAAATGAACTTGGGTTCACGTACAGCTAGTCCTTTAAACTCTTTCAATCTAGCAAAAGATTCCCAATTCTTCTCAATGATCATTCTAATATGTTCAGCATCAGCATTAAAGGTCAGGACATACAAGAAATGTTAATTGAAATGAACATTCCCCCCTACTTTGTTCAACTGTGACACTAAAAAGATCATCTTTACTTTTTAAAATAGGTTGAAATATGCCTCCGTCCCTTTTGAATTGTACCTCTTTCCTAATTTCATCACACATGTATCTAGGATATCCCCTGTTCAAAAAAAGTATGAATGCATATCAACATCCCGGTTTAAATGAATTTTTATCTATTAAGCCTTTTTTGAGGTTAAGACATATGTTAGGGTGATATCAGACGGTTTATGTCACCCAAAGTTTAGTATCATCAATTTTTTATTTTTATTTATGTAAATATACAGGAGTTTACAATATATATATATATATATATATATATATATATATATATATAGATTTTTACAAAATTTCATACAATTTCATAGAATATTTATTTCACAACAAGTTCATATATTCATCATATATTTTCATATCTACAACTATTTATCAGTGGATTGAGTTTACACACACTACACATTTTACATTGCATATTTTAAGTCTGAGTAGACTATGTAGAGTTCAAATGTGGGTTTTTTACTGTTTTTATTTTTTAATGATGGGCGTTACTTGATTGGTTCATTGAATGACTTGATTATTTAAAGTGTTTTTGGTTCAGCACACTCTGATGAAGTCATTTGGGATGAAACCTATGTCAGTTGTGGTGAACCTGTGTGTTGTTTTGCAATAAAGTACTGTTGGGTGAGCTCGTGCCTCTGTGGAATTTGTTACAGTTTGGTTCTGGTTATTGGTTTGAGTTTCACTCTTTTATTGTTACCTTAGGTGAAGGTGGCCTCTCCAAGTGCTATACTTTTATAGGTTCATAGGTTGGTACTAGGCTATCAGCCCTAGGGCCTATATAAGCCTAGCCATAGCAATTCCCTGGCTATTTCTTCCCACAGTATTTACTTCCCTGGACCCCTGTCTAGCCGGGTGACTGACGTGATCCCCGGGGTGAATTTCCTATCTCCCATCCAATTATCAAGGTTCCTTTTGAAGAGGGCCAAAAAGGCGCTCTGCTTGACATGTATGGGCAGTCTATTCCAGAGTCTGGGGAGTCTCTGGGCCAGGAACCCATCCTTCCAACATGTTTTGTTCATTGTGATGACAAGGTTTACATCCCTGGAGCTTGTGTCTCTGAAGGATTGGGATTTCTTTAAGTGTAGCATGTTCAACAGTTCTGGGTTTGACATGGCCATGTATGTTAAGCAGAGATCACCTCTGAGTAGATGACATGCGACAGAGTATAGGTGGAGTTTTTTTAGATGGTCGGCATAGGGCATCTGCTTTAGGCCTGTGATTCTTTTAGTGAGGTATTTCTGCGGCCTTTCCAGTTGTTGCAGATGTCTTGAGAGGTACATACCAAACAAGGAGTTGTATTCTATAATGGGTCTAATGAGGGATGAGTACAGTGGGACAATGACCTCCTTTTTTCTGGATGAAAAGCCCTTAGTGATGAGGTGTGCCACATAGAAGGATTTCCTGACTGTTGTGGCGATGTGGTTATCGAAGGTGAGACCACTGTCCATCTGTGTCCGTAAGTCTCTTATCACACTTTTGGTGTTTAGTGTACTGCCACCTATGTGGTAATTCATGGGTACATGTTTTTCCCAAAGGGGATAACTATACATTTCTTGGCATTGAGCTTGTGCCCATGGCTCTGGCACCAATCATCTGTTTCTGTAAGGCCTTTTTGTAGAATATCCACATCATATGGGGATTCAATAATGGCTCCCAGTTTGCAGTGATCTGCAAACTTTGTTAGCCAGAGTCCCTTAGTGTTGGCCTGTACTTCAGAGAAATAGATGCCAAACAAGACCGGTCCCAGGACTGAAACCTGAGGTACTCCACTTGTCCTTGTCTGGAGCTGGATTTGGAGTCAGCTACTTTTACAGTGTGGGTTCTGTCAGTAAGCCTGTTGGCAATCCATCGAGTGATGTAAGGATTAATGCCCAGCTTAGTAAGTTTATCTGTGATTCCAGAGTGGGGGATGGTGTCGAAGACCCTGGCAAGGTCCAGATAGGCTGTGTGGAGCACCTTACCCTTGTCCACAGCTCTGGAGACTGATTCAAAGAAGTCAATCAGGTTCAGGAGACAAGATCGGCTCTTCACGAACCCAAGCTGCTTGGGGTCCAATGTTTGAAGGTTGCCAATGTCTTTGTTTATATGTTCCATGATAATACGTTCCATGGCCTTGCAGATCAGGCTCATCAGACTGATGGGGGCAGTAGTTCCCAGGATCCAAGGGGGATCCCCCCTTGTGGAGTGGGATAACTGTAGCTGTGCGCCACTCAGTGGGCACAAAGCGTGAGGTGAGGCTATGATTAAACATGGCACTTAGGTGAGGTGCCAGTTCATTTTGTAGTTCATGAAGTACACAGCCTGGGATGTCGTCTGGTCCCATGGATGCTGTATCCTTAGCTTTGGAGAGTGCATTTTTTACCTGTGTGGCCGTTATTACCGGAATTTGACAATTTTTCGGTATTGAGATGGGCCCTTTAGGGGGTGAGAGGGGGGTGAAGTTTGCACTGAATCGATCTGCCAGGATATTGGCAATATCCTTGGGATCAGTATATTTAATGCGTTTCTGTTGTAGCTCAGAACAGATCTGAGCATTGCCATTTAGATTCTTGACATAGGTATAGAATGCCTTGTGGTTGACTGTGGAATCTTTGGCAATTTTATTTTCGTAACTAGCTTTGGAGGATTTTATGAGGGATCTCAACTTCTTACTGAGGCTGGTAAGGGAGTTTTTTGCATCCTGGGATTTTCCTCTTTTCTGCAACAGTTTCTTCCTTTTGTTGTAAAGTTTGTTTATGGCAAGGGACCACCAGATTGGCTTCCTTTTTTTTGGAGGAGAGCGTCTTGGTTCTATTGGGGATGGCATGATTCATGCACGAGTGGATGTGCTCGTACAGTGCCTTTGCGTAGGATTCAGCAGTCAAACTTTCAGTTTCTGTCTGCTTGGGTGTCATGAAGTTTGTCACTTCTGACTTGAGTAGCATGAAGTTGGCTTTGAAGAAGTTTTTTACAGAGGTTTCCTTACTGGGGGGTGGGGGGTGGGATGTGGATGTCAAGGGTGATTAGCTTATGGTCAGTCCTGACCAATGAGGGGGTGACCATAGGTGTGGAGCAACAATTTCCCATGTTGGTAATGACCAGGTCTAGGATATTGGAGCCCCTGTTGGGACTAAGGATTAGTTGATCCAGGGCATTGGAATTTATGAATTCCAAAAACCGTTGGACAAACGTGTTGGTACACAAGCAGTTTTCCCAGTTAATGGCAGGGTAGTTGAAATCACCCAGTATTAGGGTGTTTGGTTGTATCTTAATATTTTCCAGTATGTTTAGACAGGTGTAGTGAGAATCTTGGGGCATGGTGGGGGATCTGTAGCAAACTACAATTTGGATTCCAGTTTTACCTAGTGTTAGTTGCATCTGGAGAATTTCAGATGCATTGTGTTAGGCAACTAGCCTGGTGTTGTGAATATCCTTGGTGAATATGGACACTCCTCCACCTTTAGTGTTTCGGTCCTGGTTTGGTGGCCGAAAAGTGTGGTAAGAGTTGTAGTCTGGTATTGCATGCCTCCTCTCTTTCTTTCTATCTTTCTGTCCAAAATTTTTACAGGTTTTGTCATCAGTTTTTAGATGATCCACCCTGGCATAAGATACACATCTTACACCTATCCTGGGGGAATTTGTGCTGTTATCTGGAGTATTTACAAAAACCTGAGGCCTTGTCTCTAATAAGGCACCAAATATTATCCAGTCAAAAATACTATTGGCAGCCAACAATCTAAGTGACAAAGTGGATAACAAGGTAAATTGGTTATAGCTTTAAGTACTAATTAGGCGTTCTAACAATTACACCAGTTTAGAAAAGTAACTTCTAAACACTTTCATCTACACTTTGCATCCACAAAAAACCCTAAATAGCTGAAAATACCAAGTCCAAACAAGTAAAGGCAACACTAACCTTAGCACAGGAGTAACTAACAAGACCAGTAAGCAGGGAGGGTAAGGTTTAGTGATCTAGCTAACTAATGGGAGAAGAACAGGTATAACAGAAAAAATACAGAATATATGAATATTATATCTTCATCTGTTAGGTGATATTAAGGAGTAACTAGCTGAGTAAAAATATCAAAGAAATAATCCTTATCACCAAAAAGCAACAAACTGATTGTAAGAGCTTGAGCAGCAAGAAGCCTGTCTGGTAGTAGAAGGTGGCAAACATCATCTGAGGAAGTGAGGACTGAGGAGCATTATGGGAGTTAGGGGAGGCATTTGAGCTATAGAAATCCCTATGATACAGAACTACTGCTGCCTCTGGTGAGCAATCCTGCCTGTTGAAGTATATGATCTGGATCATGTTAGATCTGTTGTTAAGCATGCAACCTAGGAGGAAAATTACTTACACTGGCTGTTCTCTCTAATTAGGGCCATGGGAGGACACCTTTTCTGGCACAATTAACCAGGGTTCATCTGAATTGGGAATAGCTGTAAGGATACAATCAAGTAGCAAAGTTTGAGGATGCTACAGCTGATTTACCAAAAGTTAATGACTTTGATGACACTGCACCTTGTCTACCTGCAGTTACATGCAGCTAGATAAGGGAGGAACCCTGCCAATGGCCATACCGCCAACAGATTCTGATGATGTCTGCTTCAGGTAAAAAGCTATGTTGTAGTGGAAAGCCAAAACTTGAGCCAAAGCTGCCAAAAAGTACTGGGCATTCACTGGAAGTAGTTGCTTCAGGGGAAGTGATGGTTTTAAGCTGAAGGTTTAAATCTGAGACACAGCTGTCCAAAAATACTAGACTATCATTGGAAGGGAAATAGTAAAAGAACACAGAGACAGAGCTGAGACAGGCACAGTTCTCCAATCCAACTTTATGGTACTTGTGGGAATTAGCCAAGTAGGATCATCTCTCTCTAGGGAAAAGGGTATCTGTATAGTGAGACAAGGGGTTATCATTACAAAATAATGGACTCCAGCAGGACAGCTAAAGGGAGATGTAATATAACAGGTGATAGTACCAAGTCCATGCCATAGGCGACTTCTGGCCACAAACCATGATATTTTTTTTCAGGACATTTGAGTATAAAGCATACAAGAAGCTGCCTTAATTTACATACATTTCTGTATATATTACTTGCTGTAGAACTCTGACTTCACTCCTGTACCTCCAAGACCTACCCAGCCAGCTGATCTGCAGGTTGACTTACCCATCGCACCATTGTTCCACAGAGTGGGGATCCCTGTCAGCATGGAAAGGTGATCCCCCAGCTTCTGCCATGTATATAAATTTTCTTCCACTCGCTGGTCTCTTCTTCAGACCAGCTTGAGGTATAAACCTGGCCTTTAATGGATTGCACTGCCATGAAGTACCAAGTTCAGAACAAGATGTATAAGTCTAAGGCAATGAATACTAAGATGTGAATCACACCCACTAGGGTGTGACAGCACACTGCTCAGCCCATACACCCATATAAGGTTGCTACCTTTTCAACTGATGAGAGTTGAAAGGTTTTGTATAATAACAGCACATTTGCCAGAGCAATCCCAACCCCCATGCACTATGAAGGATTTTTTTAATTAAATAGCTTTTTGGAATGTGATATTGTAGTTGTGTTTTACATATTTTCAGTGATAAACTAATAAAACACTACTAGTAGCACAATAAGGACAACTCCAGTTGTGTTCATATGTACTGAAATTGTTCCCTGTAGCAGTAACAGGGAGGTGACACAGCAATTTCTAGATGAAAATCACAGGCAATGCTTTATTTTAAAGTTGTGTGACATAACTCATCTTTCCTGTGGTCGGGACTGTGCAGGGAGAAATTAGGATAGCTATTATCACAGCAGTCAGCAGCATGAGATGGTGAGGTCTAGCCAAAGACAACCTAATGAATACATATATGCCTACACAAGGTAGAGCATACTGGAGTTCAACTGAGGAGCAGTTACTGCTCACTCACATGCAAGAGCTAGGTGCAGCTTGCCACAGCAAGTTGAATGCAGTTACGCCTATAGTAGGAAATAAAGATATATGATCTCATGCAATTCACAGAACACACCACAGCTAAGCCTCATTTTTTTATTTTATTTTTTATTATTTTACATTTTGTTAACTGGGAAAGTCCGACTTGGAGCGAAGCCAATTTTCAGCGGAGGCACGGGGAGAAAGGCTCTAGATGCATGTCTTTGTAACGTGGGAGGAAACCGGAGCACCCAGAGGAAACCCACATGAATGTTGGGAGGACATGCAGACTCCGCACAAAAGGCACCCCAGCCGAGAATCGAACCGGAGAACCTCTTGCTGTGAAGCGGCAACACTACTGCTGCACCACTGCGCTGTCCATTGCATTTGCATTGCTGCTCATTTGCATGAGAACTTCTCATATCAGCCTCAGCTTATGCCATCTTGCTTCAGTCGACCATTTTAAGCATCACTGGGCTCTGCACTTTCACGAAAATCCATGAAAAGTGTGAACAAACTAAAAATCTTCATTAAAAGTAGGGATAACCTGGAGTTGTTAGGAAAAGGCAGTTGTCAGTGTAATTTAGTATGACCTGTTCAAGATTAGCCTGTATTTAGTGATAAGACATGGCATTTTATAATATTTGATTACTCGTGACATACTTGGGAATGTTTAAGGTGCCATTTTCAGTGCTGTCTACATCTGTGTAATGGCCAACACAATGGCCTCTAGCAATGGGTAATACCCAGGATCACACAACAGATCACATTCATTAAATTAATTACTGACATATATAAACTATTATTTAATACATACTATATCACACCCTCACAGCAAACACATACAACCATATATGTTAATATTGTAGCAGAGGAATATATAACACAGAGAGTATTGCCAAAAAACTCAACCCACAACTCAGAAGTAATACTGCAGTGTGCTTCTTACACACTTGTTTTCTTTTTACTAGCTACTGGCATGCATGATCCATAATTACTTAAAGTATCATACAACAGAGGCAGATATAACTGTGGCCCAGAATATACCTTCAGGTCACAAAATGATACAGCAGAAGGGAACACGACACAGGAGGTACAACTGCAGTCCTGAGGAAAATCACATCCTCATGGATGCTCTGAGAACATATGGAAAACATCTTCTTGGAAAAGGAGGAGGCGAAAACAGGCAAAAAGAGCTAAGAAATGGAATCAAGCAGTGGCCGACATAAATGTTGTAATGGGAGGGAACCACACCACCTGGTCACAGTATAAGAAAAGAGCGGATGACATGGTGGGATGTATCACAACAGGCAGAATGCAATTGCCCATATCAGCACAGGTGGTGGCCCTTCCACACTGCAACTTTTAACACCAGATGAGGGGTACCTGCTCTCTGTAAGGGGTGAGGACTTCGATATAGTTGAGTATAATGTTGGAATCAATACAGGTGGTGTGGACACCAATACATTCAAACTCCTGCAAAAAAATACAGTCTGGCAGTGTGGAAGGTTAGTGTATAGCTGATTTCAGTATATACTTCATGAGATGTATTTGGCATGACACCTGTGTACCTATCATCCTTACATGTTTGATCATCTGGTATGCCATTACTATCAGGTGCAAATCAAAATCTACAGACAATGCATGGTGCATGTGGTTATTCTACCTTTAAGTAAAAACAATTTCACAGGGCACATTATCTACTTTTTGATACATTTTTTCACAAGGTCAGCACCAGAAATAACTGTCTCCTGTACCTCAGCACAGCAGGCTGATGGGGACAGCAGAATGACTATTGACAATGATGCCATAACTCCTGTCCTCATGACACAGCCTGAGGACAGTGGCACACAGTTGGAAAGTGTACTGGCAGGACACCTGACTCATAGCTGGTGGATAATTCCATAAGCAGTGACATGAGCTTAGGCACTCAGAATGAGAAAATTACATTATACTGGAGGAGGGCTGCTCGGAACTCAACAACTGCTTCTTCTGTACAGCTTGAACCCCTTGATGAAGATACTACCCTTTTGGAGGTAGCAGTGCTCACTATCATAACCGACACAGATGTGCCAGTTGAAGATATATTTCACAGTTAATTCCAGAGACACACAAAGCCTTGGCTGCCTAGCACAGGATGAGTTGTTGCATATTTCAGGGCTAGACTACTGCCAATGACAGTCAGGTAGAGATGATAAAAGTATTATAAGGTATATCTGAGGACGTTTACCACTACATTGGAATGGTGAAGGCCGGGGACAATGCCATGGCAATTGTCATGTACAGTTTGGTTGCACACACTGAATCCATATCAGCCTCCACATCCATACTCATAAAGACTTACCACACACTGGGAACACAGATGGACGTGAACGAGGAACTGTCCACATATATGGTGGACAAGTAAGCCAGATACCATGTGTATATCAACAAAAGGCCTGCAGGCACGGAGGTGGAGTCACCCAAGAAGAAGGCAGCTAGACTTCATCAGACTTCTATAACACATGGTAGAACATCTCAGTCAAGGTTTAGGTCCCACAGCATGGTTAGGCAAAGTCAAGAGGTTCCCCTGCATCCAGTAGACCCTGTCCTCAGAGCAACTCAGCTTCAAGGTCTTATGTCAGCACTTGCTCTTGATTTATGGGACCATCATCCACACTATCCTCTGGGGACGTTGCGAATGAGACCTTCCAAATATACATTTACATATTCAGCATCAGTAACACAGAAACAATACTCACCCAGCACCAACTTCCAAGCATGACCAAGGATGCAGTTCTTCCTTGTATCTGAAAAATCTGTAACAGGCAATACCACAAAGAAAAGAAAAGAAAAAAAAAACTCTTCCTTTTTTCAATGTAAGTAATCTGTGCACAGTGAAATTCATCATACTATCTTCTGGACTCTGCAGTGAAAAATGTCAGTCCAGACCTAAATATGTTTTATAACACCTGCTTGTCACACTTAAATCAAAGTCTGCCAGTCCGACTAGCATTTGTGCCACTTACCCCTTACTGGGCAAATGATGATCGATATGAGAGTATGAAAAAAAACATTTTTCTTGATATGTGGAAAAACGTCTGATGTACAGTGTAAGTTAACTATGCAACACTCAGCACAGTCCATAAAATACATTTGTATAACTTGCACTTATCCATAACAGCAGATGCTTAAATTTCTCACTGCTGTAGCAGCCTTTAGTCTATATGGGTTGTGTGTTGTCCCAAAATACCACAACCAGTCAGCTTCTAAATGCTCTGACTCCCTCTCTCACTTCCACTCTGACTGTTTTTTTTTTTTATTTATCCAAGACCTTTGGGTTTCTAATACAATGATGGGAATGGACCCCATTCCTAAGTCAAAATATGATTAAAATTCATGAAATTAGTATTTTTTCAGTCTTTGATGTAAGCCAGAAGCACTCTTCACAGCACCCGCAGTGTGCCCAGTAATGACTCCTTCTGCAGTTTGTATGGAGTTGCATGTATTAGTAACATATCTAAATATGATTGTAAATTCTTTTTTATAAGATCTGTTACTCCTACTATTACTGGAATGGTCTGGGTATCTTTCTTCCACATTACCCTCATTTCTGTCTGCAAATCCTGATATTTTATGACTTTATATCTCTCTGTACATAAGACGCTGTAGTCACTGTGTGTAGCAATTTCAGTGATCAATGCTACTTTTGTCTTCTTTTCATGGATGACTATATCTGTTTTTTTCACATCTGTTTTTGAACTGTTGGTAATGGATGATCCCATGTAACATAAACTTCATCATTTTCTATGATACTTTGTGGCTCATATTTCCACTGTTTTTCAGCTACTACAGTATTTTAATATTTGCACAATCCCCAGTGCAACAGTCTTGCCACATTATTATGCCTTTCAGTATACAGTCCTCCTGCCATTAGTATATCACAACCAACAACAAGATGTGCAAATGTTTCCAATTCGGTTTTACAAAACCTACATTTGTCTGTTTCTCCCACATGTTCAATGGACTTTGTAAATTAATGGTATATAGTCCACTATCTTGGGCCTCCAATATCAACCTTTTGGTTTAAATTCACCTTTCCTTAACCATTCCTGCATTCGATCCTGACCAACATGAGGTTGTTCTAAGAGTTTTCTATACTTACAACTATATTTATACATTTTCCACTTTTCTTGCCTTCTCATCTGATCCTTTCCCTTATATTCTTTCTTTTGTTTTATGGCACATTCAGTTGCTGCCAGATATTTATCCACTTCTGGTTTGATTTCCATTCCTGCTTGATGACAATATGCTTCTGTTAAACTAATCAGGCAAATCATCTTAGACATTCTCCTCATGTTTTAAAACTGTCACTATATTTGGGTTTTGTGAGGTCAGCGGATATGTATGCATTCCCACGATTGCAGATCTATACGTGTAATCAATTTTGAGTAGGCCCACACCTCCTTCAGAACAGGGAATTTATAGTTTTGGTATACACTGATTTTTATAAATCATTTAATGAGCATGAAGCATCCTTCTTGTTTTCCTGTCCAACTATCCAACAACTTTTGGGTCTAGTCAATCACTCCAAAACTGTACATTAAGATAGGAAGAGCAAACTGGTTTATTGCTTGGATTTTGTTCTTAGATGTCAGTGCTGTTTTCAGTATTAATTTTAGTCTTCTAAAATATTTCTAAGTTTTATTCACATTTGTTCATATTTTATTGATGATCTTTCATCAATTCCCAAACACTTATACACTCCCTCTTGCTCAAGTTCTTTTATACAACATTCCTGTCCCAAACTGATGTTTTCTTGGTGCTGCAGCTTACCTGTTTTACAGGTTGCTTTTGCACATTTATCAAGACCAACTGACATTCTTATGTAATCTGAAAAAGTTTTGACCACTTGCAGTTGTGCTTTCAGTTCCTCATCTTACAAACTATACAATTGTAAATCATCTATAAAAAGAAGACGAGAAGTCTTTATACTTTGTTGTTTTATGGGAGCCAAATTGTAGCCAAGACTTAATCTGTTAAGTAGACAGCTTAATGGGATAAAGGCAAGACAAAAGAGCAGTGGTGACAGAGTCATCCTGGAATATTTCACTTTGAATTTTTATCACTGGAATAATAAGAATTTGTTCTTTATCATGGCTTAACTGCAAAGTGGTTTGCCACTGTTTTATGATCGCTGTAATGCAATCAATCAGTGTAGGGTGTATCTTACATATTTTTAAACACTCTTTTACCCATGAATGTGTGATACTGTCAAATGCCTTTTCTGTGGTCTATCCATGCCATACTTAGATTTTTTCCCTTTTTACAGTTCTCCATCATGACTTTATTAAACAGCAAATTATCCTTTCTTCCATATGACTTTCTTTTATTACCTTTTTGCTTTATTGCCATGATTGAGTTTTCTTCTAAATGACTGTAAACTCTGTCAGTATCAATTCCAGTGTATAGTTTATATGTCCTCAGAAGGCAAGTTACTGGTCTATAGTTTTTAGGATAGCTTGCAGATTCACTCTTAAGTAGGAGTATTGTTTTCCTGTTGTTAGGCAGGCTGGTGTCTGTTCGGGGTGCGCATATAAATAGTTCTTAGTCATGGCTAAATCTTCGTGTAAAGATGGTAATACTTTTAGCCAGAAGTTAGGTACTGCATCTTGGCCTGGGGTTTTCTAGTTAGGAGCTTTTCTTAACTTTGTTTCAGTCTCTCTGGCTGTTACTTTATCCCATTTTATATCCTGTACATTTGCACTTCCTATTCTTTCTTTTACTTTTTCTATCCATTTAGCATCTTTGTTATGTTCCACAGGATTTTCATAAATATTTCTCCAAAATGTATTGATTTCTTCTTTTTTGGAGATGTTGAATTCCTTTTGCCTTGTTGCCCAATTCTCAGTAAAACATATTTGGGTCATCAATAAATTGTTTATTTTGCACATTTCCTTTATAATTATCTGTATAGCTTCTAGTTTTTCTGCCTGGGCTGATATTTTTAGTTTATTATTTGTGATAGTGCACAATAGATCCTGATCTGTTCTGATACCGTGCATTGCTTTTATCACGTCTATCTTTGAGTATTTTTATTGATCTGTTCCTTCTTCTATACTCTACTAATAGTGACACTTCTTGTCTTAACTGCTTTATAATTTTCTCTGTTCGATACTTCCATGATGGCATTCGATTTCTCCCCTTCCTTTCCCTTACTACCCCGTGTTTTTGTAGTAAGACTTCATCTGTTAATAATTTAGTTGCACAGTACTGTATCCTGTTTACTTCTGTTATATCACATGAAACTCTATGGACAATCCTAATTACTGTGTCATTTGTTTTATCAAATTTCTAACTTTTTTAGGTTTTGTTGACTTTCTGTAGTCTATTTCTTTCATTGATCTTAATATGTCTGTCCATTTCTATTAAATGAAGCAGCTCTTCCCTTAGATCATTTTCTTCTAAGCTGAGGGTGCATTCTTTGTTCTCCATCTCCTTCGCGCATGCTATTGAAAGTTCCACAGCATCTTCCTGTGCCGCATTCTCTTAAGTTTCATCCTGTTCAGCTGTTTGTCTTTCATATGGGAGCTTACTGAGCTATCACTCCACAACACTGACTGCATCAGAGTGGCCACAGTTTCCTGTTCCTTCTCTTACTGTGCAAGTCCAACTGAACTTTCGTACTGTTTTCCTATGAGATGCTCCAAAGTATCCATATGGCAATTGATCAGATATTTCCCATTCCATTGGTTTCTCCTTAATTTGGGGATCCATTGTTCTATCTTGCTGTGATGTTATCAGAGTTAAAATTTCTACACTAAATCCTTCACATCGCAGGTAACCCATAACACCAGTTTCTATTTTTTTTTAACTTTTCCATTACTAATCCTCTTTTGTACTTTTCCTCTTTGTTTTCTTATTTTTGTATTGTAAAATTGTCCGTGTCTGGATGCCTTTGCCTGTATTTTTCTTTAAATATCTTTGATGCTGCTCTTTTTGTATTGATTAGTTTTGCTTTTTCCTTTGTATAAATATTGCACCACATTAAATCTCTTTTTCTTTCCCATGTCCATAATTCTTCTTCAGGTGTCTCTTGCTCCTTCTGTTTCTCCTTACTTTTGGGACTTGTTTCGTTCTGCAGTGACATAACCTGTGTTAGACTTTCTGCACTAAATCCTCCACTTTGCAAGTATTCCATAACTTCATCTTCCATTTTTTTTAACTTCTACTTTACTAATCTTCTGTTCTACGTTCCCTGTTTGTGATTTTATTTTTTTATTGTGAATTTTTCCATATCGGGATGCATTTGCCTATATTTCTTTTTGAACATCTTTGGGGCTGCCTTTTTTGTGTCGATTAATTTAGCTTTCTTCTTTGCATAAATATTGCACCATATCAGATCTCTCTCTCTCTTCCCCATGTCCATATTTCTTTTTATACCCTTCAAAAGTGTCTAGATTTTGTTTCTTATATTTCCGCACTTCCTCAGCTGCTTCTTTTTCCAAAAGGGTCAAGGTTTCTTGGTCTATATAATGTTTTTCATAAATCTGCTGTATTAATTAACACACATTTTTATTTGAAGTTTCTGACAATTTTCTTGTGGAAATATTTTTCTTTCCTTTAATTTCTCGCTTAATCATTTTGTATACCTTCTGCCTGGAAAGTCTGGGCTTCTTGCATAATAGTAACAATACATATTTTTTTCTTATCCTCAATAGTCCACTCTAATGTCTTTATGGCTCTTTTTTGTCCTATCAGTTGTTGTGATTTTTGTGGACTGCTACTTCCTTCTGCAACAAGGGGGCCATCCTCCCCTGGCCCTGGCCTAGCTACATTGTAGGAATGTTTTAGTGTCTTGAGGATTCTACCCTGTCATTTTTCCAGTCTTGGCACCACTGCAACCATCAGAATTGGGCACCTTTTTATCTTGGGTCTTGTGCACCCAGCTATCTTTTTTTTTTAACCTACTTCTGTCCATAATATATGCTATATAAAATATAGTCTGTATATCAGTGTCATCTTGGTGAGATTTTGTGAAAAACAGGGTTCACCTTGTGAAAGTACTCACCAAGACTTGAGGATGAATTCAATTCCAGTAATACTACTCTCCTTTGCTTTCTGACTTATCATCCATTCAGACCCCTTCACCTCTCTATTTGAACCCCACCATCCTCCATTTAGACCCTCCGAATTGCTGATTGGTCAACCTATGGAAGGAAAATCAGCAGTTGCAGTGGAAAATCTTCAGGACTTTCTTGCCTACCAGTTCATAACTAGTGCACTCATCCAGAAGAAAATAAACAAGAAATAACCGTAAAACTGTTCTCCAATAAAAAATATATACAGTAGTAGGGGGTTGGAGGGTGCGTGCTGCTACTGCAGCTGCGAGAAATTTGAACATCTACTCTTACAGTAAATGCAACTTACTTAACTATATTATGTTCATCATCTCCACTACTACAGTACCTTTAGGCTATATGGTATGATTACAAAAGCCTATCCAACTTGGGAGGAGGAGGAAGGGTATGGATCCAGATCCCCAGAGAATGATCTTAGAAAGCCAGCCATAGAAGCCATAGAACTAGAAAAGGAATACACATAGAAATGCATTGTAAAGGTATGCACAAAGGACCATGCAGCTGCCTCTGGAATACTTCCAGAGTACACCCCTTTCAAACAGGCCATCTAAGAAGGAAAGACTCTAGTAGAATGTGCCTTGATACTGCCTGGAACTGCTTTACCATGGTGGGCATAGAAAAAGGCAATAGCCAAGGACAACCATCTTTGTCTGATTTGACATACGCTGCTACAAAATAACCAGGCACATCCAACAGTTGGAATGTCCAATGGGGTTCCTCACTAATAGAATATAGGGTGTAAGTAACATATCCTATGCAGACCGCCTCAAAGCCTATTCTGTATTCTGTCTCCTACAGGTTGTTGAGGGGAGATCTATGCCTGGCATACAAAGCATTGTCAGATTACAACCCAATGGAGCTCCTACATAACCACAAAATAAACAGCACCAAAATTACCTGTTCTAAAGACTTTAACATTGCCTCTGATATAAATAATACCTGTTGGAAAAACAAGTATCCCTTCTCTAGAACAGGTTCCCCATCCATGTGAAGAAGAGTTACTTCCTACTACAATTCAAGAGTAACTTGGACAATTAGATGGGGGATAGGAAATTCATCTCTGGTTTGACACCTATGTTTCTAATGGACACAGGCAGACAGTAAATAGCTCATCTTCTAGGCCCCTGCTTGTAAATCGGCATCGAGCATTGTTTTTTGGATTCAAATGTTTAATCTCCCAAGCCCTGCTTACATTTATCAAGGGTACCAGAACTTGTCAAAAATTTGGGATGTATGGTTAGACTTAAAAATGCCCTTGTGGTTGTTAGCCTACTACACACCAGTGAACCTATGATCCTATGACATGGGTTGTCCTTCCTTAGTTCTAAAGGACTTGCATCTGTTAAGATAGTACCGGAGCTGCTTGTGCATGCTTCAGTGTATGTAGAATCCTTTCTCACTAGTTCTGATGATCAGGATAAAAGTCTGGGAGACTGATAGCCTGATTCAAGTATACTCTGAAACCACTTTGGGCTTGAATGAGGGATTTATTCTTAATAATACCTTATCTTTAGGGAAGACAGATAGGGATCACCACCCACCATGAAAGTTTGCAACTAAGAAACTCCTTGTGTATGTGTCAGAGCAACAAGCAGAATAGTTTTCCATGTAATGAGCCTCAAGTCAGGTGTATGTGCAGGATAAAATGGAGGTGTGCTTAAGTTTTCCAGCAGAAAGTTATGATCATCAGAAGAGCATCCTGTCAGTCTGACAGTCTCAGGTGTAACCTCCCCCTTACAGAAAGTGCATTACTAAAAACATTGAAGAAAATGGAAGATCTATGGCCAAACATGCTGAAATGGCCGCAAGATGACCTTACAAAGGAATATGAAAGGAAAGAGGCTATTAATTCATAGAATTAATTTCTATTAATCCATATCCCTACTTGGGTCCTGACTATGGACTGGGCACCAACTAGAAAAACTCTTCTACATCTCAAACTAAGATTTTCTAGTACCAGGATTTATTGCCTCCTTTAGTACCTGGTGTATGTCCTCTGAAAAGAGGTCCTAAAAGGTATCACAATTAAATGATCCAGGCATTAATTTGAAGATGTGTTAGACTGGGGTGTGGTCTGTTAGAAGGGGGTGTATCAAACTCCCCTTGTCTTGTGTAAGAGGATCCAGATTTTGAGGAAGCTTGAGGTAAATGCTCTTGGCCAGTTCCATAAAAAGGGATTACCAATGTTGCCTGGGCCAAAAGGGGGTCATCACAAATTTTCATAATTACCCTGGATATCAGTGGAAAGGGTGGACATAAAGGAGCATTCCCATTCAAGGAAATTAAGCTGTCTGTTCTGAAAGGAAGTGAACAGATCTCTCAGAGGTGCTTCCTACAGCTGGATCAATTCCTGGAAGACCCCATCATTCAATTTCCATTCATGAGTGTCTGTCCTGGATCTGTTCAGCTTGTCTGTCACTATGTTTTGCTCTGACAAAATGTAAGAAGCTTGGACGGGTAAAAAGTGCTGAAGAGCTAACTCCCAAGTTTATTTTATTTTATTTTATTTATTTTACATTTGTTTACCGGGCTAGTCCAACTGGATACATTTCCATTTTCAGCAGAGGTCCGGGGAGAAAATCTCCACATTGAAGTTAATAAAAAACAAGTCATTTACATAAAGAAAGTAAGTAGTTAGTAAAATACAAACAGAAATAAGGTTTAATCTAGATTATACTAGTTGAAAATATATACTGGGAAGGACACTTACTCTAATTTTCTTTACAGTACAAGATAGGGGAGATTATACTTTAGTAAAACATTCATGAAGAGTATAATTGATTAAGTAAGTATAAACCATAGAGAGTTCTATATTAATTCATATCAGAGGCTAATTAACAAGGGTGTTTTAGAGAATGTCTACTCAAGGAGACTGAGTAGAGAGAGGTGAGAGAGGGTGATTAAGAGAAGAGTAATTAGTAGAATCATAAGATTAGTCAGGATTGATGCATGGGCATAGCCAGAGTGTTTTTAGATGTTGTTTGAGCTTTTGTTTAAAGAGGAAGGGTGACAAAGTAGAAGTTAGAGTGGTAGGTAGAAGATTCCAGTATTTACCTATGGTGTTGGAAAAATGTGAGTCACCTGCTATGTTATTGGACTTACTTAACTTCACAAGAAGTTTATTAGAGGAGCGTAAAGAATTTAGGTTAGAATAGGGAGAAATAAGGTCAGAAAGTATAGGGGTATTTTTTGGTTGGTAAAATATCCTATGAACAAAGGTAAGTTGGGAGAGTAATAGTGTATTTTTTAGTTCTAGCCAGTCTAGTTGTTGTAGATTCTGACAGTGGTGAGTTCTAAATGGGTTTCAGGTGGCAAATCTAGCAATGCTATTGTATGCATTTGCTAGTTTAGTGAGGTTATTTTTCTTTAGGTTAGTGTATATGGATGAAGCATAAAGAAGAGTGGAAATAAGATGAGAGTGAGCGAGTGTGATTTTGGCCTGTGGAGTTAAAAAGGTTTTAATTCTATATAAGGAGCAGAGTTTTCTATTTACGGTTTTAATAGTGTTATTAATGTGATTATCAAAAGTGAGGTTATTGTCAATTATAATACCTAACAGCTTAGTGGTAGAGTCAGGGGCTATATGTGTGCCATTGTTGGAAGTAATAGAGAAGTCTATGAGGGGAGACTTAATATTAGGCCTGAAGAGCAGGAGTTTGGTTTTATTGGCGTTCAAAAGGAGGCAGCGTTTCAAGAACCATGCCTCAACTGTGCTAAATACATTCTGTGTTAGGGTTTGTAGTTCAGAGGAGGTGTTAGCAGAGCATATGAGTGTTGAGTCGTCTGCATATTGAATACATGTAGCTTGAGGTATTGCTACATGTAAGTCATTTATGAATAAAGAGAAGAGGAGAGGTCCTAGGATGTAACCCTGTGGGACTCAAAGAGAGACTGGCAGAAGGGATGAAAGTGTATTATCCCAGAGAACTGCCTGTTGCCTGTTATTAAGGTAGGAAGTGAACCATTGAATAGCTTTGGTATCTAGAGAGAGATTCAAGGGTTTTTATGAGCATATTGTGGTTTACCATGTCAAAGGCTTTTGACAGGTCTATAAAGAGTGCTGATGACAGAATACTATTATTGCGGTTTCTACTGATACACTCGGTAAAAGATAGGAGAGCTGTTGTAGTGCTATGAAATGGCCTAAAGCCATGTTGGCAGTTGGCTAGTAAGTTATATTGAGTTAAGTGGTGCATTAGCTGATGATGAATACATTTCTCCATAATTTTTGCTAAGGGTGATAAGAGTGCTATAGGCCTGTAGTTAGAATAGTCATTTGAGCTACCTCCTTTATGTAAAGGGATTATGTGGGAAATTTTCCAGATAGCAGGGATGGTTCCTTCATTGATGGTTCTGTTTATAAGGAGGGATATGGGATAAGCAACTGCTTCAGCTGCTTTTTGAAGGTATTCAGATGGTAACTGATCTGCAGATGGGGTACAAGGTTTGAGTTTTTGGATGAGTTTTAGGATGTAGGAAGTAGAGATGGGTTGTAGTTGGAATACAAGGAGATTAGCAGATGTAAGGGTGGAAAGGTTAGATTTGTCTGTTGAGAGATGACTTTCTAGTGAATTAATGGTGTCTGTGAAAAAGGAGTTAAAGGCATTGGCAGTTTGATGTGAGGGTGTACTAGAGTGGCCTGGGTGTAGGAGCGAATTTAAGGTTGACCAGAACCTTTTGGGGTTGTTATGATGAGTTTGCTGTAGTTTACAGTAATAGTTCTTTTTATCTATAAAAACAGATTTTTAGTGCTATTTCTTAACTGTCTAAAGGCTTGTTGGTCTGAAGTAGTTTTTGTATTTCTCCATTTAACCCAAGATTTATTCCTAAGTAGTATTGCGATAGCATCTTCAAGGGTTAGGGTTTTTAGAAGATTCCAGTTACAGGCTTTTAGTTCATTTTGGAATAATAATGGGTTGAAGTGTTTCTTGCTACGTGAAACCCTGTAGGTAGGGGTGTAATTAATGTTACTCTTTTGTCTTATGATATAAGTTAAGGAATGATCACTTACATCATCAGGCAAAGTTCCTATTGTATATGTTTGTTGCTGTTTGTTAATAAGAATCCAATCTAAAATACTTTCTTTGTTATTGGGTTTATTGATTCTTGTGGGATTATTGATTATCTGAGTAAAGCCATGAAGATTAATATGAGATGAAGGATTATTTGTATTGATAGAGGACCAATCACAATTAAAGTCTCCTAAAATGATTGTTTCTTGTGGGTAGGAAGAAGATATCCAACTTAGGATATTCTCAATTGTAGTGTAGTTATTGCCAGGAGGTAGGTAGATACAGATGATATAGATAGATTTATTAGGGTTTAGTTGTAGTTTAGAGGTAAGGATCTCAGCTTTAACATCTTTTAGTGGGTTTGAAGGTTGTGTGGTTATTTTTATTCCATTTTTAAACAGAAGTGCTACTCCTCCACCCTTACATTTTATGCGGTCCATTCTCAATATGTTATATCCAGGAGGAAGTATTGCATTATCTTTAGTACCAGGTTTCAGCCAAGTTTCAGTGAGACAGAAAATGTCAAAGGAGTGAGTATCAAGGAGGGCATGGAGATGAGCGATCTTATTGTTAATACTGCGGATATTGAGATGTCCAATAAGTAAGGCATTAGAAACAGTGGTTAGTATTGAGGGGATAGAGTATGAGTTATTATAAGGTATGTCAGTGGAGTTATTAGTTGGTCCTGGGTTAGGGTGGATGTCACCATCGCTGAGGGTTGGTGTTTTTAGTTCAAATGATGGTTTGCAGGAGAAGTTGGTTAGATATTTTAGCCTCCTTATGTTTGGATTGTTGAAGTTAATGTGTGTAAGTCAATGGTATTTGGGTAATAGGTAGTTGGGGGTGCATGTGATGTTTAAATGAGTATAAGTTTGGATAGGATGTTGGAAGGCTGTTTGTCTGCGACAGTAACTGAAGTGGTAATAATTAGCTTTTTCATAAGAAGTAAGGAGATAGATGATGGTTAAGCCTAGAGAGCATATGTATATGAATATTAGTTTGGTTAGTATAGTTTTAGATGTGAGAGACATATTGCTAAGAAGAGTTATAAAGCCCTAGGATATAGAGTTAATAAGTAAAAAAAAACAGGTTAAAGTATAGGAAAGGTATAGTTTTTTTGAGAGGAGTAGTTAAGAGTATAATTGAAAGGTAGGCATTAGGAGAGAGGTAATAGATACAGTAAGTTAGGAGGGATGATGTGGGGTTATAGTAAGAGAGAGAGATAATAGATAAAGTAGTTAAGGAGGGACGGGGTGGAGTTATACTAATAAGCAGTTACAAGGGATAGGAAGGCTCAGGGATGGGGTGTGGTTAGGGAGGTATAAGTGTGAGAGCGCTGGGGTGGGTGGGATATGGGGGTAGGGTAGGGGAGCGAAGCGGGGCAGAACCAGTCAGTAGATTGTGTGGAGCCAATCAGACCTTCCAGAGAGCCTGTTGCCGAAGTAAGTCAGGCAGATAAGAAACAGCTTATTATGGAAGGTTTATGGCAGTAAATTTAAACAAAACCAGTTTACTTTTAAGTTTAAACAAAACCAGTTTACTTTTACTCTGTAAATCAGCGTCTGCTATATACGTTTTAATGGATAAATTCAGTTGCCAAATAAGTTAGTTAAGCAGAGATGATAACCAAACTGCATAGAGGTTACAGCCTTCTGCCCTATTACTAGAGGATGTAGCACATCCCTGTGATGTTCTCTGTATTCATCTGGAGGGGTTCTGAGAACCATAGATGATGAAGAGATCTAAAGGCATGTATCATAGTCTGTATCACTTTTATATTGATATGATTTGGTCTGTCTGAAGAATCCCACAGACCTTGCACCACAGAAACTGCCACCAAGCTAAAGCTGAAGTTACAGATTAAGTTGGAGATGGAGGAGAAAAAAGTGGAGACCTGAATTTGGCTGTCCACATACTATCCACCAGTACAGTTTCTTGTATATACATTGGCATTTCAAAATCCAGAAAATGCAAGCATGGAGTCCATGCATTTTTAGATACCATAAAATCTTTCTTTTGTGTAACCTGACTTGAGAAATAAAGAGGATCATAGATGGCATGAACCTCAACATCCTGAGAAACTCTCCATCCAGAGGCTAAGACTGAGTTGAGAAGCTCAGGAAGGTTTCCAGATAAACTCTCCTTCTCTTGCAACAAAAATGCATTTTGCTGCAAGTGCCTAAAAACAGTCTAGAAAGAATAATCCTGTATGATGGAGTCAAAGATGATTTCTGAAAGTTTATTTGGAATACCAGATTGATCAGAAGATACAAAACCCATGAAAAAGGACTCTTGACATCTGGGGGAATACTCTGCAAAGATAAGCAAGTCATCCAAAAAAAGGGAAAAAAAGTGAATGCTTTCCAGTATTCAGTGAGGAATGACTGGGCTAGACACCCTCAGCAAAGAAAATAATCCAAAGTGTAATGCAGAGAACAAGTGTGACCCACAGACAGAAAATATGATACATTTTCTGAAGTCCTGGGTTATGGGAATGTGATGGTATATATATTTTTGGTGCAATGTTACCACAGAACATTTCCTTTTCTGAGAATAAGAGGTAACAGTCTATGAAGGTTCAACATCTAGAATTTTTGGAATTTCCACATATATATTTAAGGAAGAAAAATCTAGAACTGGGTTCTAAGAAGACTATGTACCAGAAATACATAGTAAAAGAATCATTTGACCCTTTGAGTAAATGATAGTGATGCAATGACTCCTAGAGTAAACATTTATAATATATTTGGTTCAGAGGATGGGGAGAAACTCCCTTGAAAGGAGGTTTTTGTATTTGATTGCCAACTGTAAGCCTACTGAACCACATTTAACAGTCATAAGTCTGTGAAAAACTTTGCCAAAGGGAATGTCACAGCAAGTTGTTGGCACAGGTTTTGAGAGATAGGGCCAGGTGGAAAGGGAAAATGAGGAAATGCATAGTCATTCAAACGTTGTAGACTGTCCCTTGTTTTGGAAAGCGTATTTGTTTCTTATGGATCCACTCCTGCCATCTCTTTTTGTTTCCCTGCATAGCCTGAGAAGGCATGGATTATGTGTCTTGTTTCTTAGGCTTGAAAGAGGATCTAGAAGACTTGTAAGGGAAGCATGAATAATCTTAGAAATTCCCTTAAATAATTTTCTTCAGTCATCACTGAAGAAAGCCTCCTTATTTAAAGGTGAATACAAAATTTCATACTTTATACCCTCAAAAATGTTTTGGTTATAGCATCAGAGGTAGGGCTGCCAACTTTTCATGTCAAACATTTTGGACATATATGTGAAAGCAAAATGCGTGCAGAATAGAAGTGTGCATTAACCTCCCCTCAGGGGGTTTGTTATACAATATTACTGTGTGCAATCAAACATATTATTATGTTCTTCAATGTTAGTGACAGTTTCCTTAATTCTGGACTGTCAAGAAAAATTCTGGACAGTTATCAATCCTAATCAGAGGTCCAAGAAACAGTGTCTGTACAAACACACACATTTCTTACTTTAGATACTTGAGGCATGCTGAATATAATGAAAAAGAGATAGGTACTACCTTTCTCAAACTAATATACAAAAAAGCAGAAATTCCCACTAATAAGTCAGAAAGCTGAGATTCTATATACTGAAGTGGAAGAAGAAAAATTATCTTACCAAATCCTTCCATAGTCTTCTCCTCTTCCACATAGGGAAGTATTGGTTTGTGACACACTGTAAAGCCTGTCTACTTTATTATATACTAACGTTTGTGAATCATAATTGTTATAAACAGGTTACCAACTTCCTCTAAGCCTGGCACTAGAGACAGAATCAGTGTAGGACGTGACAAGATATTATGATATCTCGACTTCCAAGATGGCTGCACATTGACTAACAGCTTTATTTCAGCTATGCCAGTGTGAAAACAGAAACTCAGAAGAGAGAAACTGTAAAATCATATTTTTGGGTGAATTTCAGTAACTGGTTAGTAAGTGGACTACCTGGATGCTAGCAAGAAAGAAATTTAGAGAACCTGAAAGAAAATCAATCACAAAAGGCAAGGAAAAAGCACTGACTGGAAATAATTCTGCAGCTGCTCAATAAAAAGCAATGCAAGCTCCAGCTTTGGTGCAAAACATGACTTCCAGTAACCGGGAAAAAAAAGTCAAATGTACTCAGAGCTGATTAAAATAAATGAACCAATGATGGAGTATATCAATTCAAATAAAAAAAGGCTAGAAATGGGAAAAAAATAAACAGATATTCAGATGAATTGATAAAACTGCAAAGATCAGAGGTTGAAATGAAAAAAAAAGGCTGGCTGAATATGAGACTGGTCAAGAAGCTGTGTTTTAAAAAATAATCGAATTAGAGGACAGAGCATATAAGAAAACCTGAGATTTTCTGCTGTACCAGAGAAGATGGAAGGAACAGAGTATATTAATTTTATGAAAGCACAGATAAGCAACTGGACTGGTATTTCACAGCAGGAGTTGTTAACTGAAAGGGCACATCATGTGTATTCTCCAAACCTGGTCATGAGAAAGCAACCTATACCTTTAATAGTAAATATGTAATCCTACTGTCAGAAGGAGTTGATTCTGAACAAACTATAGCAGAAGGACAAAGTACTAAAAGTGGGAGACAGTAGAATGTTTGTGGAAAATGATTACTCTCTGTACACCAGGCAGAAGAGGAGCAAATTTGTTGCACTAAACAGGGAATATCAAGAAACAGGCATGAGAGTCAAACTGCTGTACCCAGCTATTTTCAAAATATTATTTTCTGGAGGGACAAAACCATTTTTGATGCAGAGCTTGCTGAGGAGGAAATACAAAAGTTTGTCCAACAGAAAGTGAGTTGAGAAACAGAAGGGGATTCTTCTTCTTGTTCTTCTGGTAATAAAGACCACAGACAGACTGTGCTAGTGAAACCTTTTCTAATATTTCAATGGAAAATGCTTGACAGAAAGAAAAAAGCACAAGAGTTGACTAGAAGAACAGAGACTATGTTGGAAATTAAGCAGATACTGGATTTGGGAGATGGAGATAAACAGGAATAAAACCAGCAGCTCAGAAATTGACAAATAAATGTGGGATTAAAAAACATTACTTATATTTGTGAAACACAACAGAACAAGTAAACCTGGAAATATTTAACTTTTTTGATTTTATTAAACTTGTAGGGGACTCTAAAGCATATGCCCTACTTCATGTCATTAACATTTGGAAAAAACTTAGGAAAGGGGAAGAGGAGGGAGAAAGCTAATTGTAAGCGAAACAAAATTTTGTTCTTAAAAATAGTAATTTTAAATGCATTATATAATCTGCTTTCTATAAAGTAAAGTTTCCTCAGTTATTTTCAAGTGTATTGGGGATATTAAAGTGAAGAGATGCCCCCTTTTTCCTTCTTTTCTCTTTTTCCTTGTTCAGTTTTAAGAAATACAGGCACTGCAACATAAAAAAGAAAAAAGTCTGGTCAAAACAGCATGATACAATAAAAACGTATGTGCTTTTTCTCATTCTTGCATAAGGGAAGGACTAGATTAAGGCCCTTGGCCTGATCTAGTAACAAGTATTAAGAGAAAGAAAATAAATAAAAAAGAACATTGAATATAATATAGCTTTTCTCTAGCAAATAAATAAAATGCTTGTAGAAACAACTCTGTATCTGGTTTACATGTCTCCATGGAGAAAATCTGATAAAGAGCAATAAAACAAAAGAGAAAACATGTAGGACAGCCACCAAAGTGTAAAAAGAAAAAAAAACCTGGCTTATTTAACAGGTACAGGTTAACGCTTTCACAGGGCTACTGCTACTGCTTCTTCAAAACATAGAACAGAGAAAAAAATCAATAAGCAATTATTAAAATAAGAGACCAATAAAACACACAAAAACAAATAATAAAGGTACAACCAAGAAAAAAGTAGAACCAATTATGGATCACCACCTCCTCTTCAAGACAGGCTTGATGGGAAGAGTATTATTCAAATGAGGATTTCTATGTGCTTGAAGAGCAATAATCCATTTGAGCTCCATTTTCTCAATAAAATTATTAAAATCTCCACCTCTAAAATTAGGTGAAAACAACTGTAAGACTGTGAAACTAAACCTACTGTGGCATGGACAGGAAACAGCATGTGAAACTAATGTACTAGTCAAAACTAAATTATGTATACTGTTAACATGTTCTAAAATCCTATCTCTGAATTGCCATGTGGTCTTACCAACATAAAAAAGGATATGTACAGCAAGTAGCTAAATAAACTAAATTACAACTCCTACATGTAGCAAAAAACCTAGGAGAAAAAAAATCCATCCAGAAATGGGTTGATTAAAAGACAAGTCTGAAGCAATAAAATTGCAAGATTTACAGCTCCAGCAAGGGAAAGTATGCTTCCTGCATGTTTACTATCAGTATATATAGCTCAAGGAGGCCCATAGCATAGCATCCTTCTCAGAGATATATTATTTCTAAACATAAAATGTGGTTCTACATCAACCAGGTTCTTGGCCTTATTATCAACCAACAGAACCAGCCAATTCTTCCTTACAATATCACAAAAACATATTATATTACTAGAATAGGCATACAAAAACCTGGGATGACCACTCAAAAATTCCATGTGCATTTGGCCCTTTATTCCTTGCATTCATAGAGAAATAGGGTGCTCCTTTATGTCCTCTGCAATTGCTAACCTCAGCAAGACAAACATTCACTGCCCCCTCAGAATAACCTCTATTCATGAAATCAGTACAGAATGAAGTCATGTCCTCATTAAAGAAATGGTCATCGGTAGACAACTAGAAATTCTTAATGACAGGCCTTTAAGTATGTTGGAAAAAATATGGGAAGGATGTATACTAACCCTGTGTAACACCCCATTTTTCCAACAAGGCGTCCTATACATTCTAGTGTCAAAACTCTTGTTGTTGTTCTTCAATACAGTCACATCCAAAAAATCAATAGAAATCATGGAATAATTCACTGAGAACCCTACAAAAGATGATGTGGACTCCAAATAAGAAATGAAACACAACAAATCATGCACCTCACCATCCAAAAGGAGAAAAACATCATCCACAAATCTACCATAGTATTTTATGGAGCTGGAAAATACAGTATTATTATTATTATTATTATTATTATTATTATTATTATTATTATTATTATGAATGACAGCCTCCTCCCACTGTGCTAACATGAGATTAGCATAACTGTTGGCACATGAGGTTCCCATCAAAGAGTTATGTAAAACCAATCAAAATGTACTGGAGGAAATGAGAAGAAATCAAAAAAATGTAGAAATTAAAGTTTAATGTTTTAAACACCACATGTATATAATTTATTGCCCAAATATTGAAAATAACAGCGCTTTCATCTAACACTCCAGATTTCCTGTGTTGACATTAATGTTGGAGAATATTCTGTATTTGCTTAGAATTATTTTGTTTTTATAATGACTGTCATGTTAGCTGTATCCTTATAAAGGCAGCACATTGCAAATTGATAAAATCTTATGTTCTTTACTTTGTGCTATGAAGATTCTCTCTTTTTAATGATGCACAAATGTTTTTGCGCATTATATTTTTCCACTTCTGTCAATTGTAATACTACCCCTTGATTTCTACACAGTAGCAAACACTTTAGCTAAACTGTAATAACTGAGCATGATAAATTATTAATTATCCTCTATGTTGTACAGCATCATCATCATCATTATCAACTTACTTTGTTTCCATTTTCTTCATGGAGTCAGGGTGTCACATTAACCGTTCACCATCTCTTTCAATTCAATGCCACCTTCCTACCTTCTTCAACAGTCATAGTTGACTGTTACAGGTCTTCTGTCACACAACCCATCCATCTCTTTGTTGGATGCCTTCATTTCCTCTTGCCTTCTTGCTGTTTTACACCAGATTGCCTTCTGCTTTCTTGCATATGTGCCTAATCCACTGCAATGTGTACTCTTTGGCCTTCTCTGCAATTGCAGCTATTTGAACTTCTGTTCTGACATCCTCATTTCTTTGTTTGTTCAACAGTGTGTATCCTATAACCCGTCTCAGGCACTTTATCTCCATCACCTCTAGCTTCCTCAAGTGCTTTGCCTTCACTGCTCAGGTTTCTGTACCATACAGAAGTATTGGTTGTACCATTATTTTATACACCTTACTTCGCAGCTTCTTTGGCATTTTTCTGTCACACACTAGTCCTAATACTCCGAACCAGTTGTCTGCAGTTCTTCTAATTCTAGCTTTGATCTCGTCATTCAGACTTCTCTTTTCCTCAACCGACCCATCTCCCCACACATACTTGAAGCTGTTAACCTGTTTTGTTATCCTTCCATCTTAATTTTTAGCTTATTCTGCTTACCCTTTTTGCTGCCATAACATCAGCCTGGTCTGTACTCAGTTTCACCCCATGTGCCTTCAGTTTTGCATTCCACTCCTCTATCATTTTTGAAGTCCCCTGTTCAGAACCTGCTTGCTATGCCACATTGTCTACATTCAGCAGCTTTGTTGATCTGTCCACTCCAACCTGTTTGGTAATATTATCCATCACCAGTGTGAACAGTAGTGGGCTCAGAGCTGAACTCTGATGCTCCCACTGGGAGCCATTTTGTGAGTCCCAACATTGTTTGTGCTTGTGCCATTGGGTTATTGTACATCACCTGCACTAATTCTATCAGAGTTTCTGGAACATTGACCATCACAGAACTGCCCAAACTGGATTTGTTGGGACCTTGTCATAGGCTTTCTCCAAGTGTAAGAATACCCAGTTGGATTCTTTCTTCATCTCTAGTTTGTTCTTAACTGTCTTACTGCAAAAATTGGGTTGGTTGTGCTGCATCCTTATTTGAATCCGAAATGCTCATTTCCCATCTTTCTTTCTACTACTCTGTGTATTTGTTTATCAATCACCCTCTGCAGCACTTTCATGCAGTTTTACCAGGGGTTGATACCTCTGTACTGCCCACAGTAGTGAGTGGTTCCCTTTAATTTTGTACACTGCCACTAGAATGCCTGTTTTTCTCTGTTACTTATGATACACCTTTCTCATCAAATGGCTATGAGTATGCTCTGGAACCATTTCTCCCCATTTCATCCAATATCTTGATCATATTTGTTGTGACCTCATCTGAGCCTGCTATTTTCCCTGATTTCATTTTCCTTAGTGCTGTTCTTACTTTAATCTGTACTGTACATAAGACTAAAATACTACTGTAGTGTACAAATGCTGCTCTTACAGAAAATAATACTTCCAATAAGTAGATTACTTTCCACAAAAAAATGTGGTCATTTGAATGTACTACTCCTGTTTCCCTTCCTCCTTACAACAAAAGCAGAAGAGAAAAAGTTCCACAATGCACTACTGACATCACCAAGACTGTGCATAAAAACTATATATTACCATACAGCTATGGTATGTCATACATGTACATGACAAACTCCTCAAAGCTTATGAGAGATTATGCTTAAAATAGGAGGGTACAATTTCTCTTACTTTGATTCTTTGGCAAGGAAATGAAAGTTTTATAAAGTACAAGCCAGTGCCTGAAAACTAAATCATCCTGGAACCATACTTTAGGGAGAAAATAATCCTCAGGTTTGAGTTAAACTGCAAGTTAAAGAGGCCTTTTCATTTAATATATCTGTATAACAAGTCACATGTCAATCACTTTTTGACAATAGTGAATTATAGTTTGAGCACTTGGGTACAAAATGCATCTAAGCTGCCATTCTATTATCATAGACTTAAATGCAGCTCATTGCTGAAACTAACCTACCATTTGGCCTTGGTGATAGCATAATTACAATGATAGAAGAGGTCCCTATTCTGCAGAAATATTGTTAGTACTTATTTCTGATATGCCAGCTCAGAGCAGATATATTCTACATGTAGTGCATCCCCTAACCTAAACATAAGTTACATACCTATCCCCTAATACAAATGACTATAATGTAGTATGGCAGATATAGCAGATTATAACAGTGAACTGACTGTTCATGCCTATATATAAAAGTCTGACTAGGGAAGGATGAAAGAGTATCTTTCCCAGACACACACTATTAGAGGGTGAATTTGGCAGGTGCCAATGGGGCTGAACTGCATTACTGGCATTTATTTATGAAGCTGCAATGATATCAAAGGTTCATAAGTGAATGCCAATATAGCATTTGCACTTGTAGTGAAGCTCAGTTTGTGCCAGTAGCTATAGCAAGGTACTTGTTACAGTTGTAGCAAACATTTTGATACAGTTGTAGAAAAGCAGAAGAAGACCTCTTTTTGGTCTCTTGGGTTGAGGGGGTGCCAGTCTGGGAACTGCCCACAGTACCAGATGAGCTAACTAAGGCACTGCTTATATACAGCTGGCAATATTTTGTTCCCCCTTTCACAGTTATAAGTAAATCTTTCCAAACATTGTATACAATAGTCCAGTTCAGACTGTATCTAAAACTTTGTCTGCTAATTCAGTATAAGTATATTCTGGGCTTGTGCTACATTCTTCAACATGAAAGATGTCATATTTCCACACCTTACAGAAACTGAATGTAATACAGTTTATCATCATGCTGGCCTACTACTCGGTTACTATCTGCACAAGGTTTTAGCTCTGAAACTTTTTGACATTTTCCAGCTTTTTTTTATTCAACAAACCTTACATTCAGTTGGTGGTAGCTTAGGTGAATGTAAAATATTCTTATGTTACTTATTAAAGAAGAGTAAGGGAAGTTTCCTGACACCCTGGCCAAACTTCCCCTATTAAGTATGAATACTACCTCAGGTGTCCCTGAAAAAAAATAACCACTAGCCTAGTGTGATTAACTCTGTCAACACAGCATAAATAAATAAATAAATTGCACTTAGGATGTATTTTTAGGTGCAAAGGTAAGATTATGGAATGACAATGTCTCATTTATTAATTTGCTTTTGTGACCGGGAAAGTCAGTGTGGATACAGAACCCTTTCTCAGTGGAGGCTTACAAAAAAGGCACTGAATTTCTTAATGACACTTCACATTATCTGGTAAAGTTTGCTTTTTCTGTCCGCATATTTCAAAAGTTTTAAAACATTTTTAGAAATGTTTAGGTCTGATGTGATAGCATCACAAAACATATATATTATACATATAAAAAGTAATGTGCATATTTGTTATGAAATGAGTCCAAACAGGTATGCAGTAAGTATGGTGTGAAATTACAATAATAAAGTAACAGTTACAGAAGCCAGAATATGAGGTTGAGTGAGTCATTACTTTGTTTATAGAATGCTACAGAATAACACCTTCATCTCCTGTCACACAAATACTGTCCTAGTGGAACATGTCCCATCTGAAAAAGTATACTGCCATTTGAATTTTTCCACACATCCCTCTTTACCATCACATACCTCTCAACCTCTTAGCACAAGAAATCCCGACAAAGCCTAATATAAAGGAGGAGCAAAGGCTCAAAAACATGGTCAGGTTTTAAACATTGGTCTTATAAACTTAGAAAGCTGTTAGCATAACAGGATTTATATCAGCATGCATTTTCTGAAGGATGTGACGTCTGAAACTTAGACTAATTATTTGGTGACTTCAGTCCTCAGTGATTTGCCAGAAAACCATACATTTCGGTACGGACCAAAAATATGAGGCAAGAATATGGACATTCTGTGAAAATCTGGACAGTTGAGGGGTATGCAACATACTGCCCCTGGCAAGCCATGTCAGCTGTCGATTATTTAATTATAGTAGCATTCCTTCACTCACATCATGGAATTACTGTAGAACTACTGCTATGGAACTGAGGTTTATACTCCCTCATTAACATATAACCAATGATCATTCTACTTTATGAGATAGTCGTGCAGTCCACTTCCTAATTTTAGACTCTTAACAGAGATATTGGGTTTATTGCAGACTTACAGTTTTTGTGCACTTACTTAACTTCCTTAAATGTATTTTTGCTTAAGTTGTTTTTTCCTAAGCCGTCATTAAGAACTCGTGCTATGCCTTATCTTGTCAGCAGCAAGCACTTGTAGCGTTTCTTTATTACATCTTATTATACATTTATATATATTTACCCTACTTTTCCAAAAATAGACAGGATGCACGTTTTACCTAAGAAAATCATTTAAAGTGCTTGTAAACGGTTTGTTTCAATTTTCTTTTACTGAGCGCAGTGCAAGACTTAATGCGTGTATGTTTCAAACACATAAAATTTAGAGAACAGACAATTCTGTCAATACCTAAACCAAGACGACACCAGGCAGTACAAACTTTGGGTGCGTCTAGACTTGTCTTTCTCCTCTTCAGCAGGTTTAGAATGTTGCTCCGCCTTCCTTGGAGGCCGGGCTTCTCTCCCGCTGGATGTTTCTGCGCCAGGCTTGTTGCTTGAACAAGTGCTTTCATGGAGAAGAGGCACGCTAGGTGTACTACTTTACACGTTTCATCTGCGGATAGTTGGGAAGAAGAGAGTTGGTCAGGACGGTGATAAAGAGTGAGCGGAGTACTATGAGACCACGCAGAGCAGTCAACAACATTACACGGGATAACCGGAGCAACGAGGGAACTGCAGCGGGGGTCATGAGCGGTAACCAGACGCAGGTGGGACACTGTAACTTCTCGAGTCAGTAAATTGTATTGTAGAACATGAGCGGTAATCGTTTAAATTGTGTTTGGACTTACTGATATTTTTTTGTCGTTGGAAAGACTGTTTTGAGTACGGTTTCTGGGGTTACTTCAACTCTCCATGTTTCAGCAAGACAGTCTTGAATGGGCAGCTGTGTCCTGCAAAAAAAGGGAGGGAGGGGAGGTAAAAAAGTTTAGTATTCTGAATTTTGGAGGTTATTTTCACAGTTCTGCAGAATCAGTTATTATACTGGTACTGAAATACATCTTGATAACATGCTGAATTAGCAAGAGTTTTACAACCACGAGTATGTTAAAATAAAAAAAAAAACAAATCTGTTTGCACAATATGAGGTGTATTCCGTTTTGTAGAAGTGCAAGAAAAGTGGGCATCTGGAAAAGTGACAGATGCACGGGACGCTGGGTAGTACTACTGAGGTACGCGAGCTGCAGTAATATGGGGTCTACTAATGTCCGGTGTGGGGACCATGTGTTCGTGTGTTTAAATTTGATGGTCTGTGAAGGGAAGGGAAGAGATCGGTAAATTGTACACGACAATAAAGCGGTACCTTCTTCTTCAGGTTTTACTGCTTGTCGTTGCAGTCACCTTTCAGGAATTGTGTACTTCACCAGGCTTTGTTGTGGTCAGTGCTAAAAAGAGTATTCAGATAAAGGAGTTAATGATCACACAGAGTGTGCAGGGAACTCCGATGAGAAGGTAAATAGGATCTCAACAATCCAGATATTTTTCAGAATGTATAGATTTCTGCCTTATTTTTTGGTATGTTTCTCTTTTTTTTGCCAAATCACTGAGGACCAAAGTTACTAAATGATATACATTTGAGTTTGAGGGTTCACATCCTTCAGAAAATTGCTTGCTAAAACAAATCTTGTTATGCTAGCAACCTTTGAAGTTTATAAGAGCAATATTTGAAATCTGTCCCTATTTTTGGATCTTTATCTTAGGTTTTGTCCATATTTCTTGACTTGAGAGGTATGGATTTGTTTTGATGTAGACAATCGGTCTTCATAGAGAATAGAAAGGCAGAGAGCCTGTAGATTGAGCGTCGGTGAGGAGGGGGTAAATTGCAAAGCATATGTGAGTGCATTAAGAGATGGTGGAGAACAAATCGGTGTATAGTGTTGTAAGACTGTAAACTTTGAGGCAGCAACTGGTGCAGGGCCAAAGGGTGCCTAGGCAAAAGGGTTGCACGGTGCCGATCACCACCCATTCTGGTGTACCTATCTGTCTCTACTACTGGAAACCAACCCTGCTGCTACAGTGGAGCCCTAGGCGGACGCCTAGTTGGCCTATGCCTAAGGCCGGCTATGCTGTGAGGTGCACAAAATGTATTCGGGTTTAAACTGCCATTTGTTGGCTAATTTAATGTGAAGTAATTAATTTGGCAAGGAGTCTGAATATACTTGTATGCAAAAAGTGAATATGGTTGGGAGGGAGGCTTAATGGCTAAGGTGTTTTTACAAACACAAGGTGCAGGGTTTGAGTCTCACAAGGGATAATTGGCTAGGCTTAAAATGGCTCGCAAGGGCAGTTAGCGTAGTACTAACCTATGCATTGTATAATGACAATGTTTATTTTGTTTATTTTTGTTTACCAATATAGTACATTGTGAAATGTTTATTGGTCACTATTGACCAAACAAAAAGGGCAGAAATGTAAGCAGTAACACAGTAGCCTAGATTACTTGCATATTAAAATGCACATATGTATATTACAGTAAATGGAGTGTAATGTAAAATAGTTACATTTAGTTTCTTAAGTGGGTCAACCTTCAGTAATTTTGTGAGAGCAACAGGGATAGTGTGTTAAGGTGTGTCCTGTTTTGAAGCAAGAGCATTTGGCTTGCATGAAGAAGTGCTTGTTAGATTCTGAATTTGGAGCAAGTGTTGACTTCCTTTAGGGTTGATGGGAAGATTTTGCAAAAAAACAGTAGGTGCCTGAGTAGAGAATGCATGTGTAGGGTTTCAGAGTTTGGATCTAGGGGTTATGAATGTTGATGGGGCTTGTGAATAGTGTTTCATATTGTATGATGAAGGGTTTCATTTGTTTGACTTCTTTTTTTTTTTCTATAATGAAGTTTAGCTGCAAGGAGGGTAAATGTTTAGATTTGGAGTAGTTTGTAGATTTGGAATCCTAGCAGGTCATTTGTATTGTTTTACGGGTAACCATTTGGCTTTTCTGCAGTGAGGCAGTGATTTTCATGGAGAGTTGTGTTTGATGAATTGGAACATGCTTTTGGAAATTGGAGTGGAGTGTGGTGATATTTTTCTTGGAGGCAGATCTAAAGTGGTAGTCCATTTTGAGAAAGGAGAATTATTTTGCCAGTGGCTACTCTGGCTGGTTGAAATAGAAAATGATTTTTTTTGTCCCAAAAGGAGTTTATTTTTGCACTTACTCTGTCTCTGTGGAAATTTGTTTGGAGAGAGATCAAACTGTAATTGTAGGTATATTTGAAGGTGATAGTTGTTTATGTGGTATGGTTGTGCAAGTCAGAGATAGCTAAAGAGTAAAGTTCTTGGTGAATTTTCTCTGGAATTTCAAAAAAACGTAATTTTAGTCTTGGAAGAGATTGAGAAGTAGTTTATAGGCTCATATGCGAGTATTAGATTAATTGCCCTGAAGGGACGTAAGCCTGGCTAGTACTTGATGATCAAAATCAAACTCTTTACCTCGTGTCTTTAAGGTGAAGACCTTAACCATTATGCCAAACCCACTGCCATTGGTGAAGTTCATTCAAGTCTGTTGGGACTGAATGTTTGTTTCAGAGTGCCTTGATCAGTAATTGCTCTCATTGCCTGTGTAGAGGATGAGTGGGAGATGTAGGAGTTTACAAAGAAATGTGTTAATGAATATGGAGAAGGGAGCAAGACTAGATCCTTGTGGTACACCTTTTATAATGTGCGCAGAGTTTGATTGGGAAGATTCTGTCTTAACTCTGAAGTGTCTGTCAGTGAGGAAAGTTTTTACTGTCTAAGATGATACTGATTTGTTTAAAAGAAAGTAATTAGTGAGGTGAAATGTCATTGTTGGGCCCATAAGTGGGGCATCAGTAAGGATGTCTTTTATCAGTGTTTTGCAGGATGTCATTGGTAAGAGACAAAGTGCTGTCATAGTACTTTGTTCAGCCCAGAATCCATACTGTTTAGAGGACCGCAGATGGCACAGCTGGATGTAGTGAGAGATTTGGGTGCAGACTGCTTTTTTTTCCCCCTAGACGTTTGCCCAGAGTTGAGAAGACTGGTATTGAATAGATGTGAGAGGTATCTTTTAGGTGGTTTGCTTTGCGAGTGATTTTGTTTGAGCAGTTTTCCAAATTTGTGGCATTGATATGTGTGAGACATAGTATATGTGGGTGAGAGCAAGACACAGGTGATCTCTGCAATGACATATGAGTCGTGGGTTTATGTTGTCTGACCCAGGAGGTGAGTCTGTGGGAATACTTTCAAGTAGATTAGAGACTTACTTAATATGTGTGTGTTTGAAGTGGAAGAGAGGAGTATTGGTGGGGTGGTTAACTTATGATCTGTATGAGTGGTGGAGTTTGTTGATAGGAGATTGAAAAATTCCTCAAGCAAATCTTGTGGGAATGTTTTGCTATGCCATATGAATGGTGGTTCTAAACTGGGTGTCATGAGAAAGTATTCATGTATAAAGGTAACCTTATTTCCAAAAGTGTTTGGGAGAGTGTAAGAGAGGGTGACTTTTTTTTCTGTTTCGGGTTTTCTTTTTGCTTTCAGATGGACTGCTTGACCAGTTTACCTAAAGCTATGAAAGAGGCCTGGTTTTCATTTTTAGGGCGTTAATTCTATTTTTGTCTTGCTTCCTTCCTTAGAGTGATGAGATTATTAGTTTGGTGGGTAGTCATTTATTTTTGGTGGGTTTTGTAAAGCCTTTGGATTCATAGGAATAATTTATCTTGTATTTAGAGAAGAGCAAGGTTCTCTTAAGGAGAGTATGTGGTTCCCGTTGTTGGCTGTGAGAAAGTTTTTGAGTTTTTCAATATTAACGTTAGACTGTTTGTTTTCTAAAGGCTTTTATGGTTGGTGATTGTTTTACAAGATGTTTGATAATTGTAAAGCTAATTGTAAATCTGATTGGCAAGTGGTTGCTTAAAGATGGTAAGAGAATGTTTATGTTGGCGATGGAGTTCAGTATGTTTGTAATAAGGAGGTTTAGTGTGGAATTTTTGGATATCCGAGATTGTCTTGTTGACAGGGCCGGACTTGTGCATAGACAAAGTAAGTGTCTGCGTAGAGTGTCATGCTTGTAGCAATGCTCTTTCCCTATATATTTATTTATTTAGAAAAAAGTTCCTTTGCTCTGAAATAAAATAAATGCCACAGAAGAAAATTTGCCTGGGGGAACATGGTGATCCAGGCGGTGGTGCTTCGGATGACTTGATGTTCAAGTCATATAAATACTGTTAAATTTAAACATTGCAAGGTCATGAGAGTGGACTTCTTAATGTTCACATATAGATTTGAAGGTGCCAGAAGGGAGTTTTTGTATAGATAGGAGATAAGATCAGGTACATTCTGTAGAATTAAGGACAGAGCTTGAGAAATAGCACTGTGAGTTAGTATTGCTGCATTATTTTAAAAGAACGCTGGCAGTGATCAACCTGATAGTTTTTGGCAGTATTTCTCTGGCTTTGCGATTTGTGTGGAGCAACTTGATTGGAATACTTTAACATGTGATAAGTTGCTGGTGTGGACTGAGGCGGTGAAATAATATTACATAGTCATCAGACGTCATGGCTGTAACTGCTAGGTGGGGAGTTGGGGGTTGGCTGGATGAAAGTAACACCCTGTTGTCATTTGCTAAGTTTAAATGGTCACTTTCTGGCTTTACAGGACTGGTCTGCATTTGTGAGAAGTAACATGGACTACTTACTTGGGCACTTGATATGTACAGACAGAAATGGCATAATTGCTGTGGCTATATTCCGTGGAGGAAAATAACTAGCTGCGATTTTATGTTAGGCAAACACAATATTTTAATGTGTGGCAACTGTTTGTGTGGAACAAAGGTGAAATGCATTATGCTGTCTTCCTCTTTTATCACAATCGGACATCCGAATTGAACCCAGAAAATATCCCAGGATGCCATCTAAATAGCATGAAACGTGACCTATCAGGCCCTCTGGAAATACTATTAAACTCTAGCCTAAAACAGGCTTCATGCCTCATGAATGGAGAGCTGCAACAGTCATCCCTCTGCACAAAGGTGGGCCATCTATAGACCCTGGAAACTACTAAGTCTCTCTAGTCTTGTATGCAAATTCATGAAAAGAATTGTCATGGAAATGATCAAGTAATGACATGGGAAACCCCAAGACACTGGACCCAACCCAGTTTGGTTTCATCAAAGACAGGTCATGCCTACTGAACACGGTGGACTCCCTTGAGAAGGTTACCAAAGCATTGGATGAGGGAAATGTGGTTCACACTGCCTACCTTGACCTGACCAAGGCATTTGACACAATCCCTCACTCAAGCATTGTTGACAAATGTAAGAGGTTGGATATAAACTCTTTTATATGATCTGGTGTATAGCCAGCTGGCTCACAGACAGGACCCAGGAAGTTAGAATTGGGGAGTCCACCTCTACAAAGAGGCCAGTCGCAAGTAGAGTCACTCTGGGATTGATCCTGAGACCACTCCTTTTTGACATTCACTTCTCTGAAGTCAAGGCCAACATCAGTGGCCTCTGGCTGACTAAATTTGACAATGATTACAAATTAGGAGCTGTCATTGAAACACCCACTAAGGCAAATGTTCTCTAGAAAGGGATGACACAGAAAAACAACTGGTGTCAGAGCTATGGACTAAAATGAATTGCTGAGAAATGCATAATAGTATCTATGACATCTGGTTATATCCCACCAGACTGCCACCAGTTAAATGTGACATTTGGCAAATACCCCACTGGACTGCCAACAATTAATGTGACATCTCTTACTGTCCTGGGTATGTAACTAAGGAGCTTCAGTCCTCACTACTGACTCCATTGTGAGACTGTCACTTAAACAGGAGTAATATTTAACAATCTTCCCCTAAGAGCACAACAGTAACGGGCTCTATAATCCGGGACTGGACTGTATACCTCTGTCCACCCCTAATGTATCTCCTTATTACACATTTCAGAGCAATGTGTCCCAGGTTTAAGACCTCTGATAAACTCGCAATCAAAGTAAATTTAAGTCTCAACACATCCAAATACTTCTGAGAAAGCCTGCCACAGATTTCCAGCTGTGTCGATTCCTCAAAATAAAATGGTAATGCTGCCACCAATCTGACTGTTTTCATGCCCGTCTAAAGGTGTGTCCAGTTATGAAAATTAAATATCAAAATAAATTATAGCTATGACTAGAAGCAACCAGGCCTTCAAGGTGACCTGGGGAGTATCAAACAGATGTAAGCACTCTCTAATCTCTAAACAGTACACTGATTTCCGGCCACAATGTAAAGTAATGAAAAACCTTTAAAGATAAGTAAAATGATTACAAAATGTAAGTCGATAGCTTTCAATAACCACCAGAAATGTAAAATTAAACGGAAGGATAGAAATCGATCATTCTAGAAAACTCACTCTGAATAACTAACTAAACATTCCTAATCCAATCAGTAAGATAACAGCAAGGCAAAGGCAGTCTTATAGTTTTTGGTGAGTTCTCTTTTCTTCCGGTATCAATGCACAGCACTGTAACTGACTGCAACTCTTCACAAACCGGTCAGTATTTGATTAACTGCACAGCTTAACAATCTCAACTGTCGTATTCTAAAAATAAGTCATGTACTTGAAAAGGTTCTTTTTCCTCTCCGTCAACTGTTCAAATAATCATCTGGCAACTAGGAACATTCTAATGACATCACCCACTGTTCAGGTGATTCTCCACAGTACTTTAAAATCTCCCACACAGTATCTTTTGGGAAGTCATCCATTCCTGGAAACTACCATATTGACAAGACACCCCTAAGAGTTAACCCAGTACTCAGGGACTTGGGGATACAAACGGACAGTAATTTAGCCTTTGACCATCACATATCTGCAGTGATGGGGAAATCATTCTATGTTGTGCAACTTATAAACAAAGGTGTGGCATCTAGGTCCAAGGAAGTTATTGTTCCACTGTATTTGGCATTCATCAGACCTGTCATTGAGTACAATGCCCCCTTTTGGTATGTACCTAACCAGGCATATCCAACAATTGGAATGTCCACATAGGTTCCTCACTAAAAGAATACAGGGTGTAAGTAACATGTCCAATGCAGACCACCACAGGGCCTTATCCCTATATTCTGTCTCCTACAGACTGTTGAGGGGAAATCTATGGATAGAAGGCATTGTCAGACCCCACTCTGATGGACCTCCTGCATATCCACAAAACAAACTGCACCAGAATTATAGGTTCATACTAGGCTATCTGCCCTAGGGCATTTATAAGCCTAGCCAGAGTGTGTTTGGCTTTCGCCACCCATTTTAAATTAATTTTGCTATGCCCTTTTTCGAGGTTAGTATACTGTGCCTCTGTCTAACAGTGACACAGAAGTGATACCCGGGGTAAACCGACGATCTCCCATCCACTCATCAAGATTCCTCTTGAAGAGAGTCAATGAGGGACTCTGCCTAACCTGGACTGGGATTTTATTCCAGAGTGAAGGGAGCCTCTGGGTTATGAATCTGTCCCTCCAGCATGTCCTATTTATTTCAATGCTGAGGTTCAAGTCTCTCGAGCGCGTAGCTCAATGGGCTTTGGATTTTCTGAGGTGCAGCATGTCCATTAATTGCGGGTTGGACATGGCTTTATACGTCAGGCACAGATCGCCTCTGAGCAGGCGGTATGCCACTGAGTAGAGTTGCTGGAGTTTCTTTAACCGGGCAGCATATGGCATCTGTTTGAGCCCTTTGATTCTCTTGGTGAGGTACGTTTGGGGTCTTTCCAGTTGCTGCAGGTGTCTGGTAAGGTACATCCCAAAAGGGGCATTGTACTCAATTATGGGCATGATGGATGAGTAAAGAGGCACAATGACCTCCCCTGATCTAGATGTGAATCCCTTCATGATTAGGTGGGCTATATAAAATGTATTTCTAACCACTTTGGCCACATGGTTGTCAAATGAGAGATTGCTATCAACCTGGGTCCCCAGGTCCCTAATTACTTCTTCTGTACTTAATGGATTATCACCTATGTGGTAATTTGTGGGCACTTTGTTTTTGCCAAAGGGGATGACTATACACTTTTTGGCGTTTAGCTTGAGGCCATGGCTCTGGCACCAGTTGTCCGTTTCTATGAGGCCCTTTTGGAGGATGCTTGTGTCAGCTGGAGAGTCGATTATGGTGCCCAGTTTGCAGTCATCTAGGAACTTGGTCAGCCACAGTCCTTCCGTGTTGGCCTGTATCTCCGAGAAATATATACCGAACAAGAGAGGTCCCAGGACTGAGCCTTGTGGGACGCCACTTTTAACTGGTTTGGAGTCTGACCTGGCACCAGCAATTCTAACCATGTGGGTTCTGTCATTGAGCCAGTTTGCAACCCATCTAGTGACATGGGGGTTTATATTTAAGCTGGTGAGCTTTTCTATAATGCCCGAGTGGGGTATTGTATCGAAGGCTTTTACGAGGTCCAGGTAGGCTGTGTGGACCACCTTCCTCTCGTCAATGGCCTTGGTGACTGTTTCAAAGAAATTGACCAGGTTTAAGAGGCAGGATCTGCCCTTAACAAAGCCGAACTGGGTAGGATCCAGTGTCTGTAGGTCCCCAATATCTTTATTTATGAGTTCCATGATGATCCTTTCCATAACTTTGCAGACCAAGCTAGTCAGGCTTATGGAGCGATAGTTTCCAGGATCCGTTGAGGCACCACCTTTGTGGAGAGGGACCACTGTTGCTGTACGCCACTCTTTGGGTACATATCCTGTAGTAAGGCTGAGATTGAACAGTAGTTTTATGTTTGGGTTTAGCTCTTCTTGGAGTTCATGTCCATTGATGCTGTGTTTTTTTGCTTTGGAGAGGACAGCTCTTACCTGAACATCTGAGATGTCAGGGGGGCAGCACTCTGCTGGGATAGATATTTGCCCTTTTGGTGGGGAGGGGGGGGAGAAGTTTGCGCTGAACCTGTCAGCTAGGATGTTGGCAATGTCTGTGGGTTCGGTGTATTTTTTGTCATTTTGGACTAATTCTGAGCATATCTGGGAATTCCCACCCAGGTTCCTAACATAACTAAAGAAAGCCTTGTGATTATCCTTAGTGTCTTGTGCAATTTTTCTCTCAAAGCTGGCCTTAGACGATTTTATGAGTGCCTGTAGTTTTTTGCTAATACTGATCAGAGATGCCGTCCCTTTTTGGGATTTTGCTCTATCATGTACTAGCTTCCTCCTCCTATTGTATAATTTGTTTATGGCTGGGGTCCACCAGACAGGACGTCTGCCTTTGGAGGATTGGGTCTTGGTTTTATTTGGGATTGCATGATCCATGCATTTCTGAAGGTGTTCATAGAATGCATTTATAAAGGATTCTGCGGTCTGGGCCGTATTTTCCACAGGCCCGGGGGCTTTGAAGGATTCCACCTCGGTTTTGAGGAGTGTGAAATTTGCTTTAGAGAAGTTTTTCACTGTGGTTTTCTGGGCAGGGGGTGGGGTCGGGATGTGAATATCCAGTGAGATTAGTTTATGGTCTGATCTTACCAGTGAGGGCTACACTTCTGGTCTGGAGCATAGAGTCCCCATGTTGGTGATTATCAGGTCCAGTATGTTTTCCCCTCTTGTGGGAGTGGTAACAAGTTGTTCCATAGCATTTGAGTTTATAAATTCTAGGAACTTTTGGGCTAGGGTGTTAGAGCTAGAGTAATGCTCCCAGTCTATGTTTGGGTAGTTGAAGTCGCCCAATATAATGGTGTTTGGAGAGACCTTCATATTTTCCAGTGTTCTCAGGAAGGCCGAGTGGGGTTCCTGGGTTTGGGAGGGTGGTCTGTAGCAGGCTGTAAACTGGAAGGCAGTTTTACTCACTGTTAGTTGCACATGGGTAGTCTCTGATGCTTCGTGCTGTGCCACCAACCTGGAGGTGTGAGTATCTTTGACGAATATTGATACTCCCCCTCCTTTTCTGGTTTGGTCCAAGTTATGGGGCCGAAAAGCATGGTATGAGGTTTAACCTGGTAGTGCTGGGGTGCTCTCGGGATCCTTGAACCAGGTTTCTGTTACTGCACAGATATCGATGTTCTACATGCTAAGGAGAGTTTCGAAAAGTGCCTTGAGGTTTAGACTTCTGGCATTGAGTAGCATTACTCTTAGTTTCTTATCCCTTGTGATACCTATGGAGGTGGGTTTGTCTTTTGAGCCTTGCCTAAAAAAGGCACTATGGGGGTAGCAACAGCCTTTGCCAATATCCGAAAGCCCAGGGGTGACAGGTGCAAGCCGTCCCTAGCGAAGCATCGTGGCTTGTCGAGCATGTCATCCCAGGCTGACAGGCATTGGATCCCCTTTGAATGACACCAATACTTAAGCCAATTGTTGAAATGAAATTGATCATCTTGTCTTCATATTGTGGCATCATTCTTGGTGAGGGTAAGATGCTACCCAAGGTCAGGGTCATACCAGCCTGGGCTACATGCTCAGAGAGCTCCTGTATGTCTCTTTTCATGTAGTTCAGGGAGGTACGTCTCGGGTCATTCACACCAGCATGGACAATCTGAGTCATATTTGTACTTGCCTTGGAGTGACCTGAGTGCTTGTGTTACGTGGCGGATCCTAGCACCCGACAGGCAGCTCACAGTGACCTTCTCCTTGTTCAGCCTGGTGAGCGGGACGTCAGTGTGCCTGACGATAGTCACCTATTACAAGTGTATCAGGTGTGTTGCTTAGCCTTAAGGGCTGTGACTGTTCGGCACACTGGCTTTGTGAGCTATGTGTTGCACGTGTTTTGTTTTGGGGTAGCGGTTGCTTTGGTGTCTGCTTTGGAAGTCTCTGCTGCTTAGGCAGATTTTTATTTAGAGCCTCCGAGTATGTTTTTGTGTGTTTATGTGTTTGGTTTGCTGTCATGGTAGGTCTATGTGAGACTGGAATTGTAGTGAGTGTGGTTTCCTTCTTCTCCTGACTGGTTACTCCAGTACTGAGTTGAGAGAGCTTAGCCTCCAGTTTGGCTATATGGTTGCATCTCTCAGATGTGTTGGAATTTATTGGGAGGAGGAGTGGGTTGTCTGTGTACATGAGGCAGTTGTAACATTGCCTCAAGATTCCCAGATTCACCAGCTGGACCGGAGAGGAGATTGACAACTGACCTTTGGACATGCTAGAATAGTATTGGGAATTCCTTTATAATTGAAAAAAGGGCCAATGGGGAACAAGGTACTCGAGGGGAGTTTGAGGGTGTAGTGCTTTTAATTTTTTAGTGCTGACTTAGTGAGCAAGTGGCAGGTAACTTAAATGCAATGTGTTGCAGGTAACTTAAATGCAAAATGACAAACAGTAACTTTTGTTCAAGTGAAACAAGGAAATAAGTACAGTAAGCAATACAGATATCACTAGGGATCCACAGAAGTGCTGAAAAGCCGCGTTTTAGGTGGAATTAGCGTTTCTGGGAAATAACAAACAACAAGCATACAAACAAAGCTAGATTCAGCAGGCCTGGATTTGGTCTATGCTACAGCAAACAAGGTGTACCAATTTCAGTAAGAAACAGTTCAAATATGCAGGCACTGTAAGCCTTTAGGTTATTTTCACAGTTCTGCAGAATCAGTTATTATACTGGTACTGAAATACATCTTGATAACATGCTGAATTAGCAAGAGTTTTACAACCACGAGTATGTTAAAAAAACAAATCTATTTGCACAATATGAGGTGTATTCCGTTTTGTAGAAATGCAAGAAAAGTGGGCATCTGAAAAAGTGACAGATGCACGGGACGCTGGGTAGTACTTACTGAGGTACGCGGGCTGTAGTAATATGGGGTCTACTAATGTCCGGTGTGGGGACCATGTGTTCGTGTGTTTAAATTTGATGGACTGTGAAGGGAAGGGAAGAGATCGGTAAACTGTACACGACAATAAAGCGGTACCTTCCTCTTCAGGTTTTACTGCTTGTCGTTGCAGTTACCTTTCAGGAATTGTGTACTTCACCAGGCTTTGTTGTGGTCAGTGCTAAAAAGAGGATTCAGATAAAGGAGTTAATGATCACACAGAGTGTGCAGGGAACTGCGATGAGAAGGTAAATAGGATTCATAGCTCTCAACAATCCAGATATTTTTCAGAATGTCCAGATTTCTGCCTTATTTTTTGGTATGTTCCTCATAAAATTTGTGTTTTTTTGCCATATCACTGAGGACCGAAGTTACTAAATGATATACATTTGAGTTTGAGGGTTCACATCCTTCAGAAAATTGCTTGCTTTAATCTTGTTATGCTAGCAATCTTTGAAGTTTATAAGAGCAATATCTGAAATCTGTCCCTATTTTTGGATCTTTATCTTAGGTTTTGTCCATCTTTCTTGACTTGAGAGGTATGGATCTGTTTTGATGTAGACAATCGGTCTTCATAGAGAATAGAAAGGCAGAGAGCCTGTAGATTGAGAGTCTGTGAGGAGGGGGTAAATTGCAAAGCATATGTGACTGCATTAAGAGATGGTGGAGAACAAATCAGTGTGTAGTGTTGTAAGACTGTAAACTTTGAGGTGCACAAAATGTATTCGGGTTTAAACTGCCATTTGTTGGCTAATTTAATGTGAAGTAATTAACTCGGCAAGGAGTCTACTCTGAATACACTTGTATGTAAAAAGTGAATATGGTTGGGAGGGAGGCTTAATGGCTAAGGTGTTTGCCTTACAAACACACGGTGCAGGGTTTGAGTCATACAAGGGATAATTGGCTAGGCTTAAAATGGCTCGCAAGGGCAGTTAGCTTAGTACTAACCTATGCATTGTATAATGACTGTTTATTTTTGTTTACCAATATAGTACATTGTGAAATGTTTATTGGTTACTATTGACCAAACAAAAAGGGCAGAAATGTAAGCAGTAACACAGTAGCCTAGATTACTTGCATATTAAAATGCACATATGTATTTTACAGTAAATTGAGTGTAATGTAAAATAGTTACATTAGTTTCTTAAGTGGGTCAACCTTCAGTAATTTTGTGAGAGGAACAGGGATAGTGTGTTAAGGTGATGTGTCTTGTTTTGAAGCAAGAGCATTTGGCTTGCATGAAGAGGTGCTTGTTACATTCTGAATTTGGAGGAAGTGTTGACTTCCTTTAGGGTTGATGGGAAGATTTTGCAAAAAAACAGTAGGTGCCTGAGTAGAGAATGCATGTGTAGGGTTTCAGAGTTTGGATCTAGGGGTTATGTATGTTAATGGGGCTTGTGAATAGTGTTTCATATTGTATGATGAAGGGTTTCGTTTGTTTGACTTTTTTTTCTCTAATGAAGTTTAGCTGCAAGGAGGGTAAATGTTTGGATTTGGAGTAGTTTGTAAATTATTCATCTCACAGTCCCCTGCTTGTAAATGTTTCACCTCCCAAGCCCTTGCTTACAATTATCAAGGGTATCAGAACTTGTCAGAGATTTGGGATGCATGACTAGGCTTGAAAAGGCCCTTGTGATTGTTGGGCTAAGTCTAAGTGGCGGCTATAACTGCTTGGTGGGGTTGCCTGGATGAAAGTAACTTACTCTATTATTACTTGCTCAGTTTCAGCCATTTGTTTAAAAAAGTAAGGGATGTATCACAGAATACCCAGATCTTCAGAACTTATGGGGGTTGGTGGGGCCCCACACAGCAAAGCTGTATAAGTGGATTTTGACATGGACTTAATAATCACTTCTGCCTGAATCCCACTTAGTCTAAAACCAGTCCTCATTGGTGTACACAGAAGGTTGGTTTAATTGTTTGGGTGGCTGTGGAAGATATTGTTAATTCTTTAACCTTACTCCCAAACCTCAGAGATCACTATATCTTGTGTTGTCTGAGGACAGTGTGGTCACGATTTCTTGAACTTTTGTAGCAAACTTCAGAGGGGTGCATGGAAGGGTCACTGTAGCTTGTTTAGGAGCACTGTATTTTTATAAGTTACGAGTTTGTATCATAATTGTATTTTTTTTTTCATTTTCCTCAGTCAAACATCTGATTAATCCCCCCTAAAAGATAGCCACCAGTATAGTTAATAAGCATGCTGTTTGTATGTTTGACAGCAAATATATTGTATTCTATTTGCTTTTTTAGATTTGTCTCAATCTAACATCAGAAGGGTACACAGACGGTGGCTGTCTTTTGGGGGGGGGTGTGATAGGAGTGAGAAGGCATGCTGTATATAAAGATGACGGTTGGCATTTGTGCCTTCCATTTTAATCCCAATTTGACACCAGAGGGGGTTACACAGGGAGTGACTACCTGTTTTGAGGTCGGGGTAGGGGACAGGCACTATATGTGTCCTCACAAACATTTGTCTTCTCTATTTATTGCAAACTGGTGTTTGGTCAGCACTGAGCATTGAAAGTTGGATGCAACTTATTTCTTCCTTGAAATAAACAAATCACCAAATCTCCAATCATACTTTTTAGGACATAACAGAATGAGTAGTAGCAAGTGCTACTCCCTGTGTACTCTGGGCCGAGACAGTACTGTAAGGATGATTGCTGCCCACTCCAAAGGGTAGTTTTATTCAGAGCATTGTTAGTAGTAGTAGTTTTTGTGTGTTGTAAGAGATTAAAAAGAAAAGCAATGTAATAATACATTGGGAGGTTTCCACCCCAACCCACAGTAGGGTTGTAGATCACATAAAATGATGTATGGTGTGGACAGCCCCTTGGTTGATGTGGGTAGTCATCTCAGTGATTGTTTACTTTCGGATACCTTAATGTAAGAATAATTAGAAAGACAATCATCCCAGCATCCTCCCAAAACTGACAGCTCTGTCAGGATGTCAATGAGGTTTGTACCACCCCACTTGTAGTAACTACAGTGTTTACATTAGATCACACTGATCACCACATTTCTGTTCTCTTCTGTACACATTGTTTTTTTTCAGGATGTCATTGGTTGGGGGAATGAATCTCTAAAATGTGCCTCAGAAAATTTGTAACTGCATGGCTTCTGGTAGATTTGGTCAGTTAGGGTATGTTGAAATATACAGAAAAATCAAAGCTGAAGAGGAAGACTGAATTTCGTCCCTTTTAATTCTGGTTTTCATACAAGCCATTTATGGGATGAAAAAGGTTTTTTAAAAAAACTCTAAACTGCATCTCAAAACCTCATGGCTTTTGGGGGTCTGGCATTCCCCAGATCCCTGACTTAACTGCAGAGGGAAGTAAATGATTATTACAGTGTAGTCTTGGTCATTTAGGATGTGCTGAATGGAAGTGGGCAAAAAAACAAAGCTGAAGAGTAAGACTGTTTCTTTCTTTGATCATGGTTTTTATTTTGACATTCTCTGGATAAAAATGTCTGTTTTTTTAAAAAAGTTTAAAATGCATCTCTGAGCATCTAGAGCCCCCACCCCATGGCTTTGTCCACAAGAGCCTCAAGCTTAATGAAGTTGTTTACTCCACTTCTGTCAGACTGGAGTCTTGCTTAGCTAGAACATAATGAATGAATGAATGAATGAATAACTGCAAGAAGGAACTAAACAGTGAGTCGAAATGGTAAGAATCTGCATAGTGCGAGTATCGGGCAGCAGGTCATGGGTGGCACCATTTAGCCTTTTCATGTAGGGTGCCAGTTGCTTGTTGCTCCTTTCATGTACCCATACTGGATGTAAGAAGGCCATGGTTGCCCTATTATTTTTTTGGATAGTTACTCAGGACGTTTATGATGTGTGATGTTCAGTGATGTCCATTTCTTTTTACATGTTAGAGGATAAGGGTGATTAGTTGCTATGTTGAGCCCTGTTTTATAAATATGTTTTGGGATTACTTGTGATTCCTTTTGCCCTCTGTTTCGGTTTAAGTACCAGACTTGCTTCTTGGTTTACTTTCACACAGTACGTTTTGTATGTGATATCTTAAGAAATAATTTAAATTAAGATATTTAATGGTTTGCCTTAACATGGGTTATTCATCACTGACTGTGACATTGGTGTTATTACTTTGCTCACAGTGTGAGTTGTCAGAGCAGGGGATTGTAATAGAGTAAGCTGTATGGGTAAACACTCTGTATCTAAAGTGACTTAATATTCTGCATAATTAGGTAGTAATAAAGAGTTAACAGTATAAATATGAAATCAAAGTATCATGTGTTGCAGAATTGTTTTGGGAGCGGATGAAAGCTGTTGTGAGAAGGGGCTTGATACTTTGGATCATAGGCTCATAGTAGGTGGCTGCTCTTGTGGGCCTTTTTAAGCCTAGCCAGTGTACCAAAGGTAAGAATCAAAATCCAGACCTTGTAAGGTAAACACCTTAACCATTATACCAAACTCTTAAGCCCAATTTATGCTCAACCCAAACTCCATATTAACTTTGCTAATGAGCTAATAAACTTTTATTTCAATTTTGTTTTAGGCACAGCCTCAGAAGTTGCAAAGTGTTAGAAAGCTGTATAGAGAGATGTATGAATTAATGTAAATAATACACTAAACAACACTAGACAAGGTCAGGAATGGTGCATTGTGTTAACAGTTTGAACTTGAAGGTTTGTAATTACAGTGATTCAGAGGTAGTACTTGCATTGTTTGAACTTGAAGGTTTGTAATTACAGTGATTCAGAAGTAGTACTGTCTCCCTTGTATACTGGATAGAACTGAACACGCTGGCACATTAATTATGTAATTTGTTATGCTACAAAAATGTAATTTCTTAACCGATGCTTTTTACTTGTGTTTTTAATGTGTGCTTGATTCCTAGTGAACTACTTCTGCCAGTCAAATTTTTCATTTCTTCAGGAGAAGTTTCTAATATTCTATCAGCTTTTCTTCTGCACAACAGTCATATTGCATTAGATGGTGGCTTCATTGTGCACTGGATGCCCGCTAAACAGTCTGTACAGCCACCAGTTACTGAATTTTCTAGAAACAGCCAGTGCGTAGGCACCTCAGTATTAATTGGTTGGGTTGTCAGTGATGAATTCCCCCTTCCCCAGTCCATCAGCTGAAGTATGAGTTACTCATAATCTTTGTTCAGCACATTTGTTTGTGGGATATGCTGTGGCTAGTAGTCAAGGCCACTAAATTTCCAAGTCTTACGCCACTTACAGGCAAACATGTAAAGATGCCTATTTGTCTTGCTTGTCTGTCAGGCTAAGATTGAACATGCATCAGCCTTTCTTACCTTCTTGTATGATAGTAGAATGTTTCAGAAGTTGCTACCTGTCCCTTCTTAACCATGCTACTCACTTTCATCTCTTGCCTTTAAAATCCTACAGCTAACTTTTTGATCAAGTAAACGGAGAGGGATAGCTTTTAGCGTACCCACTGTCTACCGTAATGTTTGCCTTCGATACACTGCAATACTCCTCTGTGTTCAGTTATTTCATGTTTAATATTCTAGTAGTTGTTCACGTTTTCTCTTTTTAACCATCCTACCACTTCTCCTAATATTCCAGATGGGCATTTTCATTCCTGTGACTGAGAATTTAGGCAGTTGGTGGTGTCAAGGCTCCAGGGTCTTGGGGTCAGTCCTTTTTTTTTTGTCACTGTCCAGGTGGTGGTTGCATGTTTTCCCCATGTCTGTTTTTTTTTTTTTTTTCTTGGATACTTCAGTTACTAAGTCCCAGAACATTCTGCTTGACTGTGTTCTATATCCTACCCTGTGGTCTTGTCTATGGCTGAAAATGGGCCTGAGAAGAACCAATTCACTTAATAAGTTAACACACACACAAAAAGTACACTTCTGAAGCTCTGTGTAAAACTTTAATGCTGTGCCTCTGTGAGTACCAGACAGCTTGTCACCTAAAGTACATTTTGTGTTTTACTTTCATATTCCTTCTGTCCCTGTTAGCAGTGTGTGTGTGTTTGTGTGTGTCTTTTTGATACCTTTTGACATGCAGTTCTTCAGACCTTCTCTTGATTAACTTTTTTTCAGTACATTACAGCAAGATAGGTTGAGTGCAGACGCATTTCAAAAAGTTTGTTGGCGGGTTGATGCACTGAGAGGGAACGATGAGCAGGAATTTGGCAGATTTGTGGACAGTAGTCTAGTCTAAGGTGTAATCTTGGATTTACTGTTGAATAAAAAGTAAAACAAAAATGAGCGGAGGATTGATGGAGGAATATCAGTAGTAATGATTAGTGGAAAGGAACTTGAGGGTTGTAGTAACAGATGCTGTTTTAAAATGTATGCAATATGAGAAAGCAATCATGAAGGCTCTGTAGATATTAGGATACATATAAAAGAAGCATTTCTAGTAGAATACAGGAGGTCATAAACTTTGTGCAGACAGATGTAGTAGATTGAAGGTAGATGATGGGAATAGGACTGTTGTGCCCCAATACCTGTGAAGAGAAAAATGTTCAATAAACTTAGTCTGTCTAACCTTCAAGGAGGATGTGGAAGATATTTACATGTTTCAGGGTGATTAAAGAAGTTAGGACTGATAATTTAATAAAGGTGTTAAACATGTTATCAGAAGACTTGGGCAAATACAGTTTTGTATAAACAAACTGTATTTCCTTGTTCTTAGTAACATACATTATATATCACATTCTTTTGTGTAACTCTTGTCAATCAAAACTTTCCATAAATTGCTCAGTTCCTGCCTTCCCTTAAACCTCAGTCCTCCTCTACAACAGTATTCTGCATGCAGTGCACCCACACTGTCCATTTATTTCTAAGTAATTTGCTCATGCCCTCTAAAGATCCCACTTCCAGTTCTTTTAACTCTGTTACAATATTCAATATCTCAAATATTTGATTTGATTTCCATTTTCTGGAAACTGCTTTTATTAGTCGGTGTATGGCTCAGGAGCAGTGTTGGGAGGCACTCTTTTTATACAGAGAGTGAGAAGGATTCTTTGGACAAACTTGTAATGTTGTGCTGGAGACCATAGTGTTTATGTTGATGCATATGTTGATGCATAACTGTGTTGCGTGTGTGTTTCCTAGGCCTCATTCTTTGGTCTTGTACTGCAGTCATCTGCAGTTTTCCTTGACTTGTTCTTATCAGACCTCAGCTATGTAGTAATGATAGAGCATTTTATTTGGTCAGTTAAGACGTGTAATGTATAACCTGCCAACAGCGTGTTTCTGCCAAGTGCAGTTAATGTTCAGTGCCACCATAATGATAAACTCAAAAAAGACTCCATCAAAAAATTCCAGAAAAAGAACACAACCATGGTAAAAGCAAAGACGCCAAAATACACTTGAATATCCTAACGTGCATGTTGGTGTCGGTGCTTCTACCACAGTTGTGTTCTTTTGCCACAATGATAGCCATTAGAGGACCTTACTTTCTTTTTGGAGACCCCTTTTCTAACATTTTCAACATCCGTAGTAGATAGCGCAACAAAATACTCTTTGTTGAGAAATGCTCTTTGTTGAATGTATGACTGTTAGAACCAAGTTAAATTACTGTAAAGTGATTCAACCTTGGAAGGGTACCGCCAGTAATTTACTATTACTCTACTAACTCTCTATTATTCACTAATATATAATCTGTACTCCTAAGGATTTGTCAAGGAGAAGAAGCATTTAATATTTTGTCCACATAAGGATTTAATAAAAAAAAGATAGCATTCAGCAGACCAAAAACTGTAATTTGTATCCGTAATTTTCTACACTCTTGGCATGGATAATCAGCAGATTGTCATCCCTCAGTTGCCAGTTTCATGGCACTTGATGTACTTGGGCTGTGTAGCAACTGCTGATGCTCATAGACCATGAACTACTACTTAACCCATCACCAACTACCCATGAGAGAGGCAAAGATTTAAATAAGGTGGAAGCATCACACTCATACACTCACATCCTTACACATTGTCTCACAGTTACAACATGGAACATTATCATATGCCGGCTTTGAAAAAGTGATCGTCTAAGCGCCAAAGCATAACAAGTCTGGGTCTCGGTGGAAATTCAATTCCACAACACACGGTGCAACACATCATAACAGAGTCATCAGGACAATGTTGCCCCAGACTCAACACACTTAAACCTTCTTCTTAACTGGTGATTAATGACTTCATAGTAACATGCTCCAACAGCAAGACCTGCGCATATGGCAAGTGCACGGCTCCAAAACCAAAACTAAAGAAACAAAACACATGAGCCAGCACAAGTTCTGTAAATGTAAATAGCTATTTAATGTTAAAAAAACTTGGGGAAAGAAATACCCCCACATAAATCAAACTGGTTTCTGCTAAAGCCTTCTTCAGTGATAAATACAAATGTAAATGAACAGTTCCCATGACCAGTGATTAATATACAACGCCCTCAAGTTATCTACTATCTGATTGGATAATAGCATAATTCAAAAATATTCATTCAGTCCTGGTGGGAACAATCCCCCCCAACTTGACTATTCACTTCTTTTCAGTATTGTTTAAAATTTTATGTAATGCAGCCTTGTCTTTGCATTTGTGAGTAATACAATCAATCACAATGAATCTAAAGACATCAGTTGTGTGTTTTTTAAAATGTGTTTATACAAAGCATTGGATTGTCTTTTGTTTCTGATGTCACTTAGGTGTTCCCCTATCATCAACTTCAAGGGCCTTGATGTTTGTCCTACATAAAATGTCATGCATGTGCATCTTGCCAGATAAATTACCTAACTGGTACTGCAGTTGGCAAAAAATGAGATGTTGTACGACATCAGAAACAAGACAATCCAACGCTTTGTATAAACACATTTTAAAACGCACAACTGGTGTCTTTAGATTCATTGTGATGGATTGTATTACTCACAAATGCAAAGACAAGGCTGCATTAAATAAAATTTTAAACAATAGGGAAAAGAAGTGGATAGTCAAGTTGGGGGGGATTGTTCCCACCAGGACTGAATGAATATTTTTGAATTATGCTATTATCCAATCAGATAGTAGATAACTTGAGGGTGTTGTATAAATCACTGGTCATGGGAATTCTTCATTTACATTTGTATTTATCACTGAAGAAGGCTTTAGCCGAAACCGGTTTGATTTATGTGGGGGTATTTCTTTCCCCAAGTTTTTTAACATTAAAATAGCTTATTTACAGAACTTCTGCTGGCTCATGTGTTTTTGTTTCTTTTGGTTTTGGAGTTGTGCACTTGCCATACGCGCAGGTCTTGCTGTTAGAGTTCGTTTTGTTTTCTGGGACTTGCTGGTGGTGTCGTTCTGTGTGGCTATTTTCCTTATCTCTGTGGTTTACAGCGTTGGTTTTCTAGTGATTGGATTCAGTATCTTCTTGTTCCTGAGTACAGTGGGGTGTCTACGTATGCTGCTTTTGGATTGTCTTATTTCGTAGGGAAGTATGCAGTTGGGTCGTTAGACCTGCATCTTTCTTAGCAACACAAGGGGCCCTTAGTACGAGGAAGTTTGCCTTTCACATCTCCAGCAGAAAGGGCGAGTCACCATTATACTTTTTCCTGTAGTATATTAGAAAAAGCTCAAGGCTTTCAACCATGTCAAGATTTTTTGGGGTTCTGCAGCTGGGGTCATCAATGCATTATCACGAGGAACTATTTGTGTAAACCTGGGGGCTTTTAGCTCCTAGTTTGTAATGAACCTTTGGTTTGTCATTAACATACCAATTTTCCTTTATGTTTGGGTTATCTTGTGACTGCTGGACATTTTTTGGCTTATTTACATTAAAGCAGATGATTGTGTCATTCTCGTTTAAAGGTGAACTACAGGGCTGCGGACTTTCTGTTGTGATTTAAGAACTAACGGCTGGACAATTACAGAAGGAGTATAGCTTGTTGGAAGTGGAGTCCAGGGTTGGAGATCGAAAAATGTGACCGTTTATTTTACATCATTTAGACTTAAAAATTATATATTTCTAAATATACTTTTTTGGTTACATCCTCGATCACACATATTTGCTTTTTGTTTGCAATTTCATAAGACGTTTGTGTTGGCTAGCAGCACTTGGTTTGGTACCGTGTGCTATTTCTGCATGTGGGGATGTAATTATTTCTTATTCATGGAGTGTATGTGAACAAGCAGCACAAATGTCTTGCTATTTAGGGGGCATTGTGTTTGGAAAAGGTTGGATACATCAGTCGCCTGATGCCATTTAGTATTAGGGTAGGTCAAGCATTATCGAGTGCACATTTTGGTTATATACTGGGGTGAACTAATATGGCGAGGACTTTATATCAGCTTTGGATTAAGATAGGTCAGATGCCTATCTATAATTTATACTGTTTGAGTACTGGCCATGCATTATATGTGGTCATTGTATCTAACTGCGCCATAGTAGGGGGGGAATACATTCCCTGGTGGTTGGTGCCTCAATTTATATATAGGCACAGTATCAATGAATGATATAAAGTTCTTTCTAACTGGCATCCTTTACTTTAATTGCATATTACTTTCTGCAGGATAACGTACAAGATATAGGTGTATTATACAAGTACTTTTATGTGGAGACCATCAATTTGTTTTTATTTACAGTTTAAGGATAATACCAATATGGCAACAATTGTGTGATTTTTTTTTTTTTTTTGGGGGGAGCATAGGACTTTGCAGATTGTGCTCCAACAATTAGGACACACTGCCCATACTATACAAGTTTCTCTATGGTGGTTTTTGACCCTATGGGTAGGGTTTAATTCTTCTGGCGTAGGGACTTGGGGACAGGATCCACTGTCCATTTTACTTGTATATTATAGCAATACACTCAGGAATTTAGTCCTGTGACTGTGAACATCAATGCAGGACTGGCCGGAGTGACCAAACATTCAGGACATAATGTTTATTCTTATACAAGGAAATTATTGGTATAAGTGCCATCCACTATAGCGCTGTAGGCTGTGAATATGGTTTAACAACTGATGGTGTGTGCAGGTCTATGTTTGTTCAGTAAAGGGATTGGCATTTGGGGGCACATAGCAGATATATAACCACATGTCAGTATTGAATGTGGTTTTGGCTATTCACAGTGCCGCCATATGTTTTTCGGGGTGAATACCCATGCAACTTGCAACACAGTTGTTGTACACAAACATACTGTTTAACCAAAGTTTTTGGAATACTCTCTACATTTAAAAGTAAGCAGCCCAGCCATTAGTGGTTTGAACATCTCTATAGTAGAACATCTCTATAGTAGAACTTATTAGCTGTCCAGAATTGATCAGATATAATTTGGGTTTTGATCACACTTGCCAGCCATGGATTTGGTGTCGATTTATTAGGGGCTTATTTTCGGATACTGAGGACCTGGGGATTTTTGGTTTGGGGTCTAACACTGTGGACAGTGGCACAGGTGCTCATGATCCAGGTCAGGAATGCAAGATGGCATTTTTAAAGTTAACCAAGGAGCTGAAACAGCTTAGGAGTAATGTGTGGCACTTGAGGTTATTCAGGGTGTATCAACAGAAGAAGATATCACCGAGGGGATTGAGGGTGAGGCTGCAACCTGTGGTATCGCAACCAGACCAAATACAGTTAGATCAGTGGTTACAGGTGCAGCAGCAAGCCTCAATGGGTTTTGTCAATGTTTTGGCAGCCATTATGAAAGAATGATAGAACAACAAACTCATAGCGTGGAAAACACAAGTGAGGGGTTTCAGAATTGCCTCTCTCTGCCCTGTTATAAGTCTTGTATTAGGCAATTGAATAAGGATCTTTCTGAGTTGGAAAATATACTGAAGGATAAGAAAATGAAAAAGTTTAACCGAGATGTTGGGGATTTTGACAGAGGCAGACCTTTTGAGGCTCGCCAAAAAGTCAAATTCTTGACTCCAAACTCCCAAGGGTCTGAGACGCACTAGGACCAAGTCCATACTTAAGAAAAACAGGGACTCTGCCACCTCAGGGGAGGATTCTTCCTCCAATACTGATTGGGAAGATAGCCATACTAGGACGTCACCAGTTCCCAAGAGGAACAACATGGGGAAGAATTTGGAAACTGGTCTCCCTTTAGGCATAAATCCAGAAGAGGGGGCAGGAAACACAAAGGCTCTGCCAGATGTAAAAGGCATCTTGAAAATAATGACCTAGATATGAATATAAATGACAATAATGTGCATGATATTTCTTCCTTGACACTAACAGAATTGGAACTAAACACTCTCAATAAAGGTTTGGGTTTTGTGTGCCAGAACAATTTTTTGCACAGGATGTCATCAATTTTTGTCATACATTGAATTTACAGTTATATTTTCTGGATTCTGATGATAACCCGGATACTAGAACTTTTCAAGTTTAGACCTTCCACCTTTAAACCCCCCATGTCACCTATTGTTTCTGCCTTTCAAAATAATGTTTTCAAAGATTTGCATCTTAATTTTGCTAAAAGCAACATCATCAAGGGTAATATTAGCAGGGAGGAATGGATGTATATTGACAAACTCAAATCAGACAAAAGTATTGTGATTTTGCCAGCAGATAAGGGAGGTGCAGTTGTCATTCAGGACTGGAACCAATACCATGCTGTGGCACAAAAACAGCTGTCAAATATCAGACATTATATGATCATGCCTCTTGATCCCACTTCCAAATTCAAACATGACATTGATCAGTTTTTGGATTTGGCAGTGGAAGAGGGCATCATCTCGCATGACATCAGTTACCAACTCAAGGTGGACCATCCTAGACAGAAATACTTATGTTTATTGTCCAAGATCCACAAAGACCCTGCCAAGCCACCAGGTAGACCAACTGTGTCTGGAAGGGGCTCACTCACTGAGCCACTTTCTGAATACCTTACACATCATCTTAAACCACTGTTGACATTGGTACGAGCCAGAATTCAAGAAACTACCCAGTTCTTGGGGATTATTTCTGAAATGCAATTGGAGCCTGACTGGCTTCTGTGTACTTTGGATGTCTCCTCTCTGTACGCTAGTTTACCTCTCTCTCTACACTAGTATACCCCATTGGGCAGGACTAACTGCCCTACAGTATTGGCTGGATAGAGCTAATCTATACAGACCAGGTTTTAATACCTTCCTGGTCTGTATGGCAGAACAGGTACTAACGCGGAATGTATTCTATTTTCAAGAACAATGTATATGGCAGGTCCAGGGTACCACAATGGAGGCATCTTTTGCCCCCATATATGCGGACCTATTCATGGCTTATGTGGAGGAGGAACTAATTTATGATAGTAGTCATAATATATAGTTGAATGAAATTGACATCTGGAGGAGATATCTTGATGACTGTTGGTTGGTGTGGAGGGCAGATGAGGTGTATCTACAGGAATTTGTCTGATATCTCAATCAGAACAACTGAGGTATTGAATTCAGAATAACCTTTGACAAGCATGTAATCACTTTCCTGGATGTATTAAACTAAAAAATTTTGAGCTGGGAATTTCTGGTTAAAGGCTTATAGTGCATCTGGTTCTTTTACTTGCACTTCTGTTATTAGTTCTTATTGGCGCCTTGTTTTTTGTCTGCACTCTGGGGCCTTTGAGTGCTGGATTTCTGTTTTTGTTTCTGGTGCTTCTGGGTAGAAAGCTTTTTGCACTATGTATTCAATGGTATTTTCTACTGAAAGTGGAATAGTAGCTACAGCTGTGAGGTTGTTCCAAGTCTTTTGGATTAAGCCTTTGGGCTTCATGTGAGTTGAGCACTATTAGGAAGGTTTGTGGCAAAGCACTGTGGTGGCAGCAGGCAGGTGTTGTTTCTCTGCTTCTAAGTAGCTTTCATCTGATTGAGAGCCCAGTGTCCAAGTGTATTACCAGTGGTTTAGGCTATTAAGTGCTTGCCGAGTATTTTACATTAAGAAGGTTCGTGGACTGCACTCTTGTGGCAGAGACTGCTGGACTCAGCCCTTCTGAGCTGCTTATTTTCTCTGGCTTTGAGCACTCATTCAGGTATTTTATTTGTATCTTACTGAAATTGGTTCACTTTTGTGCTGCTAGCATAGACTACTCTGCCTTTCTTTTAATCTATTTCTGTTTATACTGGTTCTTGTTTTGTTTATATTGGCTATGTCTTACTTGAAATTGGAACCCAAATTTTGTTCCTTCTCAGCCTTACTAGGATCACTAGTGATACTAGCATTGCTTACTCACTACTTGTTGTTGTTTTGCTTGAAAGAAAGTTAAGTTTTTTGTTACTTTTGCATTTTTCAGCTTAGTGTGGATCACTCAGTGACTCTGGCACTTGCTCTACTGTAGCAATTATATAGGTCTATTGAAAAAATTAAAAGCACCATTCTCCTTTACACTCACCCTTGTTTTTTCTTTGTTTTTGTTACTCATTCTATGCTGTCCAAAGGTCAGTTTCATAATCTCCTCTCCTAAAAAGCTGGCCACACCTTGAATCTTCAGGCCTTGTTTTCCCTTGCGAACATAACACAGGATTTCCTCTCCTCCTCCCACATAACCAAGCTTCCTCAATCAATCATCTGGCTATTTAGCCAAACTGAAGGGAATCTCTCTCAACTCAGGACTGGCAAGACCAGACAGGAGGAAAACGCTACCCACACACCACCACTATAGCAATTATATGTGCTAGCACTCCACTGAACTGAGGCTGAGCCTTCACAAGGCTTACACAAAGACTCAGGTAAAGGAGACCCTAAACAGCAGAGAGGCCTCCAACAAGACACCCAAACAACTGCTACACAACATAAACCCACAAGCAACACTTAAACCACAAAAGCAATTAAAACCAAAGCACACTAAAGAGCAGAGGCTCAAATACAACACCAAACACAACACAGCAGTCAAGACACAAGCAACAAGGTAACATCAACCACCGCACTCACCAAAGCAGCAGTCACAGCCCTTAAGGCCAAATACAACACCAAACATACTTGTCATCCGCCACATAACACAACACACACCGCACACCTCCAACCAGGGAGTACAAATATGGCACAGTCATTGTCCATGCTGGTGTGAGCGCAGAGGGGCACACATAACACACCCACTGCATGAGACAGACCACAGCACACTCTGATTGTAGCATTGGCAGGTATGACTAGAATGACACAGTACGTGTCTCTTCACCAAGAATGATGCCACATAGAGCAACAAGATGATCAGCTTTTACAATTGGCTTAACCCCAACCCCTGAGCAGGGGAGGCCTTCAGTCAGAATGAGTTGCCAATCGCATGACAAGATCCAGCTGCCGCGCTTTATGGCTTTTCATCATCCTCAAGTTGTCATATTGGCTATTGCTCTTTGTCTGTCATAGTAAGCCACGCTTGCAGGGAAGCTCAAATTCTAAACCTTGACAATAGAAACAAAAATGGGAAGGGGTGGTAGCCTGCTGCTCAATGCCAGCCTTCTTTATAGGCGTTCAATTTTTTCACTACCTTCTCAGTAACAAAAACAGAGATGTCTGTGCTGTAGTAATGCTCAAACCCAGGAACGCCGCAATTCAAATGCGGCACTAATACCGGTTTTACACCATGGATCACAAGCGTTCCTGCCCCAAAACCGGACCCCTCCTAAAAAAGGACCCTGTATCCATATTCATAAAGGATACTCTTACCGTTATCATGGTGGCATGAAGCCTTTCTCGACAACCCCAGATTTTAAAAACTAACAAAGGCAAAAACTTTCATAAAAATTGCAATGCATGCTACCACTCCTCATCCAAACTCAAACCCCCCACACAGCTGCAACTAAGAATAGGGGAACTATAAATGTTGTAAATCACACTCATATTGGGTGACTTCCAACTACCGAGCACCCACTGGGAAAATTACCTCACACCAAGGGTTCTAGCCTTGGTTCCTGGAGTTCATAAATTAAAATGCCATGGAACAGCTAGTCACTGTTCCCCACGAGGAGAAATATACTAGATAGAGCCCAACGTCACAACCATCCTCATAAATTAACACACGGAGAATATCCCTCATCTGTGGGATCTGATCACAAACTAATCTCAATCTCATTGTCACGCACCACCCCAAACAAAACCCACCATAGTGAAGAATCCTCTAACAGCAAACAAAACACTACTCCTAGACTCACTGGTAAAGACTGGAAAGGCCCCCACTTCAGAGGAAACCACAACCCAAGCCTTCCAGGAAAAGCCTTACAAACCACTCTACACTGGCCTCCAGGACCAGGAAAATCAGGCGATCCCATTGAAACAACCTGCTGGACAATCAGGCCAAATGCCGTCCAGTCCACCTAGCCCCCACAAGTAACAATACTTTACAAACAAAGGAAAAGCTATTACATGATAGGGGTAAACAAAAAGTAGAAGGAAGTCACCCCTGATCATTATTAGTAAAATATCAGAGCACTCATTAAAATACACTAAGGCCAGTTTTGAGAGAGAAAAAACAAATTCCAAGTAAAGGACAATCATAAGGCCTTAGCTTTCAGCTATGTTAGGAACATGGGTGGGGAATAATCCAGATATTAACAGAGAGGGTCAAAATGATCACAAAATCACAACCTGTGGCCACACAGATATGCTCACTGGCAGACAGGTTCAGTGCAACACCTCACCCCTCAGGATTAATAACAATAACTATCCAAGTTCAGTGCACCTCCCGGACAAAAACTCTAAAGGAGGTGAGAAGACTGCTCTCTCTAAAGCTAAAAACACAGCATCAATGAGACGGATGGTGTCCCGCAGTTGTAGCTATGGTGCTAAATGAGAATTAAACCCTTTATCCAAATGCTGTTTAATCTCAATGAGAGGATAGGTGTACAACATAGCCTTAGGCGTCACGAGCAGCTACCACCCCACTAAGGCCCAAGGAAGCCTCTGTCGAAAGTGTATACTCAGCCCCATAAGCAACAAAGTCCCACACGCAAAGCTATGGAGAAACACATAATGGGGAAGTCTCATAAAGGAGCTCTGGACTTTACATGGAGGGACTATAACAAGTTAGGTTTGTCTTGGGAAGATGGAAGAAGAAATTCATTGCTTTTAATCTTGAAAGAGTCAGGGAGGCCATTGATGAGGGAAAGGCAGTCCATACAGCCTGCCTTGACCTTGCAAAGGAGTTGCATCGACACAATCACCACTTTCTCAGGTATTGAAAAACTTTCTTTAAACTTAAATGTAAACCCATACAAACTTAGAGTGGTTTACAAAGACAACAGGACAGAACCCACAGGGTTAGAGTTGCGGCTATTACAGACCCCAAAACAGCAATGTAGTTCCCACGAAATCTCGGTCCCTTGGCCCCTATTGTTTGGCATCTACTTCTGAAGTACAGGCCAACATGTGGGAGGACTTTTGGCTGACAAAGTTTGCAGATGAAACTGCTGCAAACTGGTAAAGTGGAAAGTATGACTGACACTGATATCCTTCAGAAGGGACTCCAGGAGCAGATAGCTGGTGCCAGAGCCATGGCCTGAAGTTAACTCGCCAAAAATGTATAGTCATACCGCCGGGAAAAAAAAGGTATAGTTTGGCTACCATATAGGTGGCAATCCATAACACAGAAAGAGGTTATCAGGGACCTGGGGACCCAGAGGGACATTGGGGCCATGGTTTGACACTCACATTGCTACCTTGGTTAAGAAAGACCTTCCATTGCCCACACCTGATCATGAGAGGATTCACATCCAGATCTAGCTGAAGGATAAATTCCCCTGACTACTTCACTTAAAATGCCAAACCCCAACAATGGTATCAGAAAGGGATGTACTCCACCCGACATCTGAGACCAATGAGACCCACCCGACATCTCATGCAATTGGAGATAAATCTCTCATCCATCACAACCATATAGAAGGACCTACTCAGCGTCATAGCTCTATTCAGTAAAGATACCGAGGTGTCAGATCATTGACTGCCCTGACATACAAGGCCATGTCCAACCCGGAATTAATGCACATGCTCCAATCCAAAAATCCAAATCCACCAAAACCACTAGAGCCACTAAACCAACCGCCGCCAAAGGATAGGGATAGGGTAATTGATAGGGATATCGATCAGAGGAAGAGAAGCTCTTGCTGTGGAATAAATCCCTATGCTGTGAGGCAGAGCACCTCGTGACTCTGTTCAAGAGAATCTAGACCTGTGGAATGGAGATGTAGACCTACCCCCACGATCAATCATCTCTGGGTCACTGCTGGACAGAAGCAAAACACACTGGCAATAAGTTTTTTTTCATATAAGGGTATAAGCAGCCCACAGCAATTTGGAGCTGCTGGCTATTAAAATCCTGGGCAGATAGCCTAGTATAAACCTATGAACCTAAGTGAACAAGGATGGATACACTGGAAAGTGAGTTATTTGGAAAATTTCCACAATTCAATACACTGCTACATGCCACTAGCTTCCACCCCCAACATGTCATCAGGAATATCCCAAAGTCACAATTCCTCAGAATAAAGAGGATCTGTTCCAGTTCCTCCACATATTGCCAGTACCAACAAGATCTCATTACTCGATTCAGACAGGGGTTACAGAGCAGTTGACATCTGCAAAGCTAGCAGGTTTGCCACACAACAAGATAGGGGTCAATTGCTCCAATATAGTAAGCAGTCACTCAGCAACAAACATCAGGTGAGGTTACTTACAACATATGGCAGGAATGCTAGGGCCTTTATGGACATCATTTCAAAACATTGGAGCATTCTGCAGACTGAAAGTAAATTAAGGGAACTTCTGAATGACATCTGCTCCTACTCCTTTCGTAAGGGTCGCTCTCTGGGGGTCCTTGTTTAGCCACTACAAGAGGTCGAACAATAGGATTAATCTTTTAGCCCAAAGAACAATAATTGGACAAAAATTGTTGGGTTGTAGCCCATGTGGACATTGTACCCATTGCCTCAGGGTATTCAGGTGAGATAGTTTCAGCAGCAAAAATACTCCAGTTCTGTACGACATCTCATTTTTTGCCAACTGCAGTACCAGTTGGGTAATTTATCTGGCAAGATGCACATGCATGGCATTTTACTTGGGACAAAATTCAAGGCCCTTGAAGTTGAGGATAGGGGAACATATAAGTGACATCAGAAACAAAAGACAATCCAGTGCTTTGTATAAACACATTTTAAAACATACAACTGGTGTCTTTAGATTCATTGTGATTGATTGTATTACTCACAAATGCAAAGACAAGGCTGCATTATATGCAATTTTAAACAATAAGGAAAATAAGTGAATAGTCAAGTTGGGGGGATTGTTCCCACTAGGACTGCATGAATATTTTTGAATTATGCCATTATCCAATCAGATAGTAGATAACTTGAGGGTGTTGTATATAAATCACTGGTCATGGGAATTGTTCATTTACATTTGTATTTTTCACTGAAGAAGGCTTTGGCCAAAACCGGTTTGATTTTATGTGGGGGTATTTCTTTCCCCAAGTTTTTTAACATTAAAATAGCTATTTACATTTACAGAACTTTTGCTAGCTCATGTGTTTTGTTTCATAGTAACATTCACAAAACACTGCTTCACAAGGTTGGACAAAAAATAGGGTGGTGATGAGTTGTTTCTCATGTGCCAAGATCTTGAGCATCTCAAGGTTCCTCAAGACCTTGAAGCCGAACAGATATGACTGTAGTATGGCTGTGGTCCACATGGGTGTAAATGACCTGGCATTCAGAATCCTCAGGGATATGCAGAGAGAGATTTGAGAGTTCTTCATGCATGTCACAAATGAGGGAAAGATTCTGGTATTGATTGAGATTCCATTTTCTACGAACAGCTTTTTTTGGCAGCCAACAGAATTAAACTTGAGAGCCTTAGATCCTATATCCCAGCTCAAAAAAAAATTCTTTAGTTTAAACTCATTTGCTTACCCTGTATTCCTGACAGCATACTCTGTAGGGAATTTTTAAAGTCTTCTAAGTCATTGCAGTCTGAACATATGCTCTCAGTTACCTCTTTCTTCTGCACTACACTTCCAACATTTGCCATCTACCTGGGGAAGAATTCTTTGGAGTCTTCTTGGGGTATAAAAATACCTGTGTGAACACTTCCAGGCAAAAATCCTAAGTCATCTAAACTTTGTTGCATATTTGGAAGCCATACATTTGTCCTCCCATTGTTTCTTTGTAAATGGTTTATCTAATCTTTTCTGACCTTCTGTGATTGATTCCTATAGTTATAGTGCAATATTTTGTATGCCGTACTAATTATCCATTTTTGAAAGCAGCTTCTGTTCTAGATTCAACTAAAACTCTACCAGTGCAGGTCTTTTGTTTAAGATTCCCATATCTCTTGCTCTTTACCTGTACTCTGATATCAGTCCTTGATAGAGAAGGCAATCTCTAGCCTGTTGTCCAAATGTCTTCTTGGCCTCTTCCCATTGACATTTTCTTCTCCTAATAATTTGTTCCCAATACCTTGGTTCCTTCACCAGCTTCCTCCAGTGAATTCTAGCCTCCCTCTTGCTTATTGTCTATACCCCAGTTGAAATCATTCTTTGGAGCATCATCTCCATTCTCTTGTTGGCTTAGTCAGTAGTATACATTCTGCTACTTTATGAGCATAATATTATGTATAACTGTTACTCTTCTTAAGGATTTGGGTCCAGAATCCCACTTTTACTTATTACTTGAATAGTCCATTTCCACTTTGAATTGTAGCTTTCTGATTGTGTAGATCTAAATTATCCCTTCAAATCAGATAATCCTAAACCTCCTTGTTCTATTGGAAGGATCAGCTTATCCCACTTGACTCTTGCCTTCTCCCAGATAAAATCATTCAATGCCTTATTAATTACTACCCACGAGTTCTCCTTTGTTTGATAAAAATATGCCTGACCTGTGTATAAAGGGACAAAAATTTTTACTGCTTGCATCTTGCTATCCATATCCATAGGCAAGACCTTCATTTTCTCAGTTTCTGTAATATTTTTTGTTCAGTCTCTTCTCACACATCCTTAGCTGCATAACATAATCCTTTTTAATCCATACTTCTCTAAGCACTTCATTTTATCATGTCCTCATAAATATGGGTATTGCTGAACCAATTCATATGTGGGTACAATGTCTACAGCTATAGCCTTTTTTATCTTCATTAGTTTTACACCCTGAAAAAAAACGCAGAAATGTCTCCTAAAGTTCCACAACACTGGTTCCATTATGTACAAAATAATATCATTTGCAAGTAAAGCCTACTTTTCTTGAATACCATACCAATTATATCCTTGAATTTCTGAGACCCTAATTTTGTTTGCCAGTGGTTGTAACTATAATCAAATAAAGGGGAAAAGGACATCCCTGACTGGTTCCAGTGTTCAGACTCTCCTTTTCAGAGAGGGCCCCCCATTTTCATTTTTGCACCCTGACCCCTAACAGTACTATTGTATCAGGAAATGCAAATGTTTCCATTGCTCTACTCATAAAATCCCAGCTTACTCAGTTGAATGCTTGCTCTTCAAGACCAAACACCAACAGTGGTATTTTCTTGCATTCTCATTCCCTCTGGATCATCATTGTTCTATTGATGTTGTCAAATATTTTCTTCCCCTCCACAAAACCACATTTATCCAGATCTATAAATTTGAACACCTTTGCCATTCTTTTGACTTCCAAGATGGCTGTACATTGAGTAACAGCTTAATTTCAGCTTTCCCAGTGTGAAGACAGAAAGGCGGAAGAGACAGCCAGTGAACTTGTATTTTTGGGTAAATTTCAGTAAGTGCACTACCTGGATGCCACCAAAAAGGAAATTCGGAGGACCTGAAAGAAAATCAATCACAAAAGGTAAGGAAAAAAACTGATTGGAAAGAATTCTGCAGCTGGTCAGCAAAAAGCAGTGCAAGCTTCAACTTTGCTGCAAGACATTACTTCCAGTAACCCAGAGGAAAAATAAGTCAAATGCACTCATAAATGATTAAAATAAACACTGATGGAGTATATTGACTCATAACAAAAGGCTGGTAAAAATGGAAAAAGCTTTAAACAGATATTCAGATGAGGTGGTAAAACTGCAAAAGTCAAGGTTGAAATGAAGAAAAGACTGGCTGAATATGAGACTGCTTAAGAAGAGATGCCTCAAAAATAATAGAGGACAGAGCACGTAGGGAAAATACTGATTTTTTTTTTCTGCTATACCAGAGAAGCTGGAAGGAACAGACTATATATTAATTTTATGGAAGCACAACTAAGCAACTGGACTGGTATTCTACAGCAGGAGTTGAAAGGGCACATCATGTGTATGCTCCAAGCCTGGCTATGAGAAAGCAACCTAGACCTTTAATAGTAAAGATGCAATCCTACAAGCAGAAGGTGTTTATTCTGACAAATCTGTGGCAGAAGGATAAAGTACTAAAAGTGGGAGACAGAATGTTTTTTCTACACCAAGCAGAAGGGGAGAAAATGTACTCCACTAATAAGGGAATGTTGAGAAGCAGGCATGAGATTCAAACTGCTGTACTCTATCTTCAGAATATTCTTTTCTGCAGGGACAAAGTATTTTTTTATGTAGAATATGCTAAGGAAGAAATACAAAAGTTTGTCCGACAAAAAGTGAAACAAAAGGAGATACTGCTTCTTGTTGTTCTGGTAATACAAATACAGAATGTGCCAGTGAAACCTTTTCCAATGTTTCAATGGAAAATGCTCGAGAGAGAGAAAAAAGCACAAGAGTTTACTAGAAGAACAGAGAGTATGTAGGAAAGGAAGCAGCGACTGAATTTGGGAAATGGGAGATTAACAGGAAAAAAATAGCAGCTCAGAAATTAACAAATAAATATGGGATTACAAAGCATTAATTCTAAGTGCACCTGTTTGTTTTTTCCTTTTTTTTCTCTTTCTCCTTGTTCAGTTTTAAGAAATGTAGGCACTGCTTTGTAAAAACAAAAAAAAAGTCTGTTCAAAAGAGTATTTTACAAGAAAGTTTGATGTGTTTTATTTTTCTCATTCTTGCTTTGGGGAATGACTGGATTAAGGCCCTTGGCTTGATCTAGTAACACGTTTTTAAGAGAAAGCAAATACATAAGTGACATTGAATGTGATAAAGCTTTCCTATAGCAAATAAATACATAAATGCTTGTAGAAGCAACTCTATCTGGTTCTCGTGCCTCCGTGGAGACCATGAACAATAAAAACAGAATATTTTCTTTCAATGGCTAGGAGGCAATGTTTTCTGAAAGCATTCAAGTATATTTGTCTACTGTGGGGAGAGCAGTAAAGATAAGACAACCCAGACAGTACATACTAGAAGCACAGGTTGTTGTCATGCACCTTTGCATGGATAACATTCCTTTTAGATTAACCCAAGTTTGTGAGTGTGGCTGCCAGTTTGGGACAGTTATGTGTTTAGTATTGAGATGTTTTAAGGGTGTTTGGGGGATGTATTTGTTTTTTGTTTGTTTGAGGGCTTACATCTTACAAAATTTTGTTTTATTGAGACAGAGAGTCAAATGGATTTGACAAATGGATATGACAAGAAACAACTGTATACAAGATCAACCTGCCAAACAGTGTGTACATGTAACATACAAGCTAGAACTAGATACTTGACAAAAATATTATCTTTAAATGTTAATGGTCTCACAGTATATACAAAAAAGTAGTGAACTGTATTAAATGTACAGTGCAAATAGCTGTGCTACAGGCAACACATTTGGAAAGAACTGAACACGCAAATTTGAGGAAAGGTTTTCAGGATGGTTATTCAGCTGAAGACCTGGGGCAAATGAAAAGAGAAGTACTTCTATTAATTGCAAGAGGAGCTCCAATAGTGATAGAAGAGGATAAAAAATAATGGTAGATATGTAGTACTAAAGGGCTACTGGCAAGGGAGGAGCATTACACTAGCATGTATTTATAGTCTACTAAAACTGCTTTAATGGATCTTAAGAAAATTCTGGGAGAAATCAAGTTTTCAGGAGGAATATTACTTATAGGTGGGGACTGGAATCTGATTTTCAGCAGTGAAGATGTGTCTGGGGTGCCCAGAAGGGAAAATATTACAAAGGAGAGTAGAGTTATTTATGAAACCATTTGGCATGGAAGATGTGAATACAGTAGTAGGAGTTTGGAGTGAATGTATATGTTCCCCAATATACAAAACTGGGCTAGACTAGACAGAATATACATTTCACAGGAACATGTGCATTTAATTGAAAGTTTTTTGATATGTATCCAATAGCTATTTCGGATCATGTGCCAAAAAAACTGAAATAAAAATGCAGGGCAATGAAATAAAAATGAGACACTGGCACTTTCCTACCTATCTGTTGAAAAGAGAGGAATTTAAGGAATGGGTAATGGAAATTATTCTGGAGTTATTTGAGACAATAGAAATTTCTTTTGAAATATAACTAGGGAGTGGAGTTATTCGAGACAATAGAAATTTCTTTTGAAATATAACTAGGGAGTGGGATAAAATTAAAGTGGAGTTTAAAAATAGGGTGGAAATAAGAGAGAGAGATGCTTAAGAAGTAACAAGAATTATTTAGAGGAAGTGGCAAATGTTAGTGTCACAGAATAGGGGGTATCTCACAGAACAAGAAGAGGAGCAATTGCAGAATGCTAAGCAGAAAATGAAGGATTACTTCGATAACATGCACGGGTTTAGAAAAGTTTCCGTTAAGCAACTGTTTTTTTTGATAACGCTAGAGCACAAAAACTTTTAGAGCAGTAGCTTGGACAATAGAAAGTAGAAAGGGTTGTCGCCAAGCTTGGGGAGCCTGTAACAAGGATGATGATAATCCTGTAAATGTGGAAAACTGTTGTGAGAAGGGGATTAATATAGGCTCATAGTAGATGGCTGCTCTTGTGGGTCATTTTAAGCCTAGCCAATTTACCAAAGGTGAGAATCAAAATCCAGACCTTGTGAGGTAAACCCCTTAACCATTATTCCAAACACTAAGCCCAGTATGTGATAAACCCCAACTGTATATTAACTCTGTATGTTAGTGGAGCAATTAACTTTAAATTCTAATTTTAGGCATAACCACAGAAGTTGCAAAGTGGTAAAAAAAAATGTATAGAATGATATATAAATTAATTAAATAATACACCAACCAACAATAGACAAGGTCTAATTAATGTGGAAATATTTTTAACAACCGCTTAGCTTAGGAAACACTTTAATGGTTGAATTGTATAAAGTGTGTGAAGTTTAAATTTTGTTTTCTGAAGAAGTTTGGTTTTATGAAAGCTGTTATTAAAACTTTACTGCGGTTAAGGTATTGGAGTTATTACTGCTGCACTAATATTTTAGTTGTTTCACAATATTAGAGGTGGATGAAGGTCAGTTACTAACAGTTAAGATGGGAGGAGATGAGAGAAAAATGATGTATAAGCAGTTCACAGGAAAGTCCTCACAAATGGATGGTATTCATGTAAGTTTGGAAGCTAGGACGGAAAAAACAGAAAGATCTGGAATTTTTGTCTAATGGTATTTTAAGAGGAGGAGAAGCACCAACATCTTGGAAGAAAGCGGTGGTGGCTGTAATAAGAGGGTAAAGCTCTATCAAATCCAGTTTCACACTGGCCTTGCACATTTCAATCCTAACTATGATTATATGATTAAAAAAGTTCAGTTACAGGCTTGCTGTTCTTGAACTGTTTGTAAGTTTCTGTGAGGCCGTTTTTTGCTTGGGCTAAAGGAAAGTCTCTCTGTTGTTCAGTGGCAGTGAAAAACATTGAGCAGCCTGCCTGCCCCTGTGGGAGTGGTTACTGACTTGAAACTGTAGTTTTATTGGTCATTTTGGATCCATTCCAAAACTCCTTCATCTTCCTCTCTTAAAACTTGGTTGCCTCGTGGTTTTGGCGTCTTTTCAGGCTTGTTGGCTGTTGGTGAAGCACCCACCAAGAGGAGAAAACGCTGAGAGAAGAAAGGAGCCACTTTTGAGACTTTTTTCCTCTGTTTATTTGCTAAGTTTTTCGGCATAGCCGCCTATTTTAAGCATTTTCTGGCTTGTTAAATTTGATTTCTGCATTAGTAGCTGTATTTAGAGCACAACCTAGAGCTGTTTACTGAATTTCCTGTTTATTATTTTTAAAATCGTTTTTTTTTCTCAAAACTTGCATTTTATCTGTCTTTGGCCTAGCACTCTTGTGTGGGGTCATTTACTGCACTGTTATAACTTGTTGATACTTGTTAACCTCTGCTATCTCTGAAAAAACAAACAAAAAAAAAAATCTTGCTTTTTCCACTTTTCTGAGATTTAAAAAAGTTCAGTTACAGGCTTGCTGTTCTTGAACTGTTTGTAAGTTTCTGTGAGGCCATTTTTTGCTTGGGCTAAAGGAAAGTCTCTCTGTTGATCAGTGGCAGTGTAAAACATTGAGCAGCCTGCCTGCCCCTGTGGGAGTGGTTACTGACTTGAAACTGTAGTTTTATTGGCCATTTTGGGTCAGTTCCAAAACTCCTTAATCTTCCTCTCTTAAAACCCTCTTTTGCACGGTTTTGCGTGTTTTTGAGCATAGAGCAACAACGGGCAGCGCCGCCTAATTGGGTTTAAACTATTCCTGGCTCCACAAAGTCTGCTCTTCACTTTTTCCCTTAGAACTGCTCTCTCTCTCAATTTAAACACCATATTCTCATTCTAAGGCCCTTCACTGGTCCAATTAAGTAATCCTACAAGTTAGCACTATTAAACCATAAGCACTACTTACTCTTATACTCTCTACGATTACCCCGTCCTCTATTGGTCCATCTTAAATTCAGTTTCCCTATTACTCAAGTATGTCCAAAGGTCAGTCAATGGTTTCCTCTCCAGTCCAGCTGGTGAATCTGGGAATTTTGAGGCAGTGTTACAACCGTCTCATGTACACGGACAACCCTCTCCTCCTCCAAACAGGTTCAAATATGTGAGAGATGCAACTATTTAGCCAAACTGGAGGCTGAGCTCTCTCATCTCAAAACTGGTGTAACCAGTCAGGAGGAGAAGGTAACCTCACACAACACAATTCCAGTATCACATAGTCCCACCATATCAGTGAACCAAACACATAAATACACAAAAACATACTCGGAGGCTCTAAATAAAAATCTACCTAAGCAACAGAGACCTCTAAAGCAGACATCCAAGCAAACGCTACCTCAAAACAAAACCCACACAACACATAACCCACAAAGTCAGTGTGCCAAGCAGCCACAGCCCTTAAGGCTGAATAACACACCTGATACTCTTGTTATAGGTGACTCTATTGTCAGACACACTGACGTCCCGCTCACCAGGCTGAATAAAGAAAAGGTCACGGTGAGCTGCTGTCGGGTGCTAGGATCCAACACATAACGCAAGCACTCAGGTCACTCCAAAGCAAATACAAATATGACTCGGTCATTGTACATGCTGGTGTGAATGACGTGAGACGTACCTCCCTGGACTACATGAAAAGAGACATAGAGGAGCTCTCTGATCATGTAGCCCAGGCTGGTATGACCCTGACCTTGAGCAGCATCTTACCCTCACCTAGAATGATGCCACAGTACAAAGACAAAATGATCGATTTTAACAATTGGCTAAAATTTTGGTGTCATTCAAAGGGGATCCAGTGCCTGGGATGACATGCTCGACAAGCCACATTGCTTCGCTAGGGACGGCTTGCACCTGTCACCACTGGGCTTTCGGATATTGGCAAAGGCTCTTGCCACCCCCATAGTGCCTTTTTTAGGCAAGGCTCAAAAGTCAAACCCACCCCCATAGACCGCACAAGGAACAAGAAACTAAGGGTAATGCTGCTAAACGCCAGAAGTCTTAACCTCAAGATGCACACACTCGAAGCTCTCCTCAGTATGGAGAACATCGATATCTGTGCAGTGACAGAAACCTGGTTCAAGGCTCCAAAGAGCACCCCAGCACTACCAGGCTATACCTCATATCATGCTTTTCTTTTGGCCCCAAAACCCGGACCGAACCACAAAAGGAGGGGGAGTTTCCATATTTATTAAGGATATCCACACCTCAAGGTTAGTGGCATTGCACGAAGTATCGGAGAGCTTCGAGTGCGTGCAGATCTTAAATTCATAGTGTTGGAGCAAGTTACCCCGGATGCTAGGGGAGGTGACTGGGAGACGACCCTCGAATACAAGGAACTTGTATGGCAACTTAAACTAGATGCAGGCAGACACCCTGGATTAAATGACAACATCAACATAAACAGTGTCCTCAAGCTAAGAAAGGCTCGATTATGAGAAGCTCATTCATTGCTGATAAAAAATCTTCAAGTGAAATATGATAAATGATTTATTTTAATTTATTGCTAAATGCACTGCCTACAGTTTCTTTCGATTATTTTACATTTCAGTTTTAATATTTACTGTATACATTTATTATAATGCACCAGGTTTAACTTTTAACAAAGAAGCATTTTTAACAATTTATCAACTCCAGCATTTTTAAGCTTTAATTTTTTAATTGATTAATTTTTTAATTGATTAATAATTAACTTCAGTGTATATAAAGCCTTGCAGCACTTTGGATGTTCACTTGATAAAGCTCGGCACAGACCGGCGGCGCTTGTGTTTTCATTGTTTTTCATGGTTTTGTATTAAAGAATTAGACTTTCTGAGCAGCAGTCTGTCTTGGTTTGGTTTTCCACAGTAATAAAGTATGCAGCATATAATAAAAGTGCTATAAATATCTAGAATAACCAATAACTAGTGAAAATAAGCAAAAAAAAAAAGTCTGCTTGTTGATTTAGTCGGTGTTCCTTCTCCAATAGTTCTGTGTGGAATGGCAGAAAAAACTCAATTTAACTACTTAAGTAACAGAAAGTTGAAACCTGAAACAACTTTAAAAAAATCTCAAAAGAACCAATGAAGTGCTTTCTCCAAGCCATAGACCTGGCAACGCCAACCAGCAATGACCAGAGACACTACACTCTCTCACTGTAGTGGGGGCTGTTTTGCTAACTAAGATGGCTTTGAAAATAAGCTTAGAACACAGCCTCTAACAACCAACTAGGCCCAGAAACACAATCTTAAATATGGAAACTTTTCAGGCAGAAAGCACTACTGGCAGTGAGCCAATAGCTGTAAAATACAGTAATAAAGTAAGCAGCAGACAAAAGTGCTATAAATATCTAGAATAACCAATAACTAGTAAAAATATGCAAAAAAAAAAAAAAAAAAAACAGTCTACTTATTGTTGTATATCACAGATCAGAGTTTCAGTGCTCCTCCTCCAATTTTGTCTAGCCTTTCTTTCTCTGCATTGTAATGCCTACATTTCTAAATACTAACACAGAAAGAAAGAAATAAAGGCATCTGTTTACTTTAGTATATTTGAAATACAAGAACAACTAAAAATACTTGACTATAAAACATGCAATGTTATATTGTGAAAAGTTTTATTGAAGTACTGCTAAGAACAGAAATTTTTGTTTATAGTTCCTGTTGTGGAATACTACTCCAGTCGTCTGTTTGCTCCTTCGTAAAATTAATACAGTTTGTTCTTCTAGATGTTCATCGTGTTACACTGCTGCAGTCATTACATTTGGGTTATCCTGCCGTCAGGCGGTCCCGCAGTCGGCCAGAGTTCCAAAGTCTTGGTCCGGCGTCAGTTGCTGTCGCCTCCTCCCTGACGTCAGTGCGACAGGGGTATATAAGATGCAGCCGATGCCATTTTCTTCAGTCTTTCTTGCCGCGCGGTGCCCGAAGCAAAAGCAGTTCGCAAGTGCAGGTCGGCCGTCTCCTGAGATTTTCATTCCGAATCCAGAACCAAAGTCTTCTATAAAGCTAAGAACCCCGTTGGGGGAACTTTTTTTCTTGCCTCAGACCGATGTCAGTAAAAGTTAATAACTGTATTTCTTGTGGGAAGCAAATACATCATAAGGATTTCCATTCCTATTATATCCCATGCCTAGGCCCTGACCACGACGTTACTGGTTGTCGGTTTTGTGCTAGGTTTAACAAGCGCACTATTAAACGTCGGTTTGATTTTGCCCGACATTATTTTGGTAGAAAATTCAATTATACTATGCCGTCGGAACTTCCGACGACCGGAATACACAATGCAAAGACAAGGATAGGCATCCGAGGCCCAAAACTGACGAAGCCTCTTCTAGGCCAGTCACCAGTTCTCCGGTTTTCAGCGAGGCACCTTCGCAGCCCCTGACGACCGCTTCTGTAGAACCACAAGCCGCCTCTGACTCCCACGTGGAGATGGTTGGGGCTTTGGACGCACAAGCTCTTCAGCCTACTGAGACTAACCTTTCAGAGGGATCCGGAGTAGCCGAGCAACCCACAGCTACAGAGGGTGTCTTCAGACCTACTCATTTAAGCATTAAACCCTCAGCTAAGTCTAAGCCTCCTTTAAAGTCAAAGAAACAAATACAGCATTCTCCAGGACAGGCCTCCATGCCTAAGAAACAAATGCTCAAAATGGCCGAAGACCTAATTACTCTGATCAGGGGGTCCCATCCCCCTCCTGATAAAAGGCCTAGACAGGATGCAGACTATGACTCATCCGGCCAGGTGTCTATCTCTTCTGATTCATCCTCAGACCTAGGATACTCTTTACCCCCTTATGATGATTCTGATGCTGAGGAATCGATTCCATCAGCCTCACCGCCTGAGGACTACTCCTTTAGGGAAACCCTACATACCATGAGGAAGCATTTCCACTGGGAAGCCCAGAATTACTCAGAATACAAGAAAAGGCTCAGAGACTTCCTTTTATTACCTCATACCTCAAGCCCCTGTTAAACCTGACAGATACTACAGAGTCCCTGACTCACATAAATTTCTGTATAAAAGCCCTGTAGCTGACCCTGAAACTATTTCTCAGGGACCCAAAGGAGTTAAGGCCTCAACAGCCAAGAATCCAGTTCCCTCTGACAGAGATTCCAGAGCATTAGACAGATGGAGAAAGAAAGTATATATGTCTGCAAATTTAGCAATGAGAGCCTTAAATTGCCAGTTTCACATGCTAAAATATCAGCAATTTTTACTGTCTCAGTTAAAACAAAAAATGCTTCCAGAATCAGATCCTCTTAATTTTAAAGAAATGCAGGATTTATTGCATGCAGCTGAACAAGTGGGAAAGCATACTTTGCAATGTGGTTTTGATTCTCTAGAGGCCTCCTGCAGAACAGCAGTTACAGGCTCTGTCATTAGAAGACATGCTTGGTTAAAAGAACATACGTTACCAGATCATGTTAAAGCAAAATTACTGGATGCACCTTTGCAGCAGGATGTGTTATTTGTAGTTGAGGCAGAAGAGGTACTAAAAGAAAATGGAGGATAAGGCAAAATCTATGCAAATGGTGAATGATTTCTTACAGGTTCAGCCTCCTAGATTTAGCAGAAACTGGCCAACTAAGAATTGGTCTTTTCCAATTACAGACAGACCTCAAAGGGGAAGATACAGACGTCTAAGAGGTAGAGGTCAAACACAAGGTCCTTACAGGCCTCGACAATGGGTTGCATCAGGCCAGAAAGAAGGGGAAGACGGGCCACAACCATATAAAAAGCAGCTCCAATCACGTCCCACTACAGCTGCCAAACAAATCCTTCTTGGCAGCCCCCTTGGAAGGAAAACTGGCACTCTTCTACCACAATTGGCAAATGATCACCAAAGTCAAATGGGTCCTCAACCTTGTATTTCAAGGTTACAGGTTCCACCTTCACACTCTGCCAAGGTTAAAAGGAATGCCAAATCTGCCACCAAATCAATGAGCAGAGGCTCAAAAACAAATTACAGCACTCATTCATATGAGAGCTATTCAAAAGGTACCATCACAGGAGCAAGGACAAGGATTTTACTCAAGACTCTTTCTGGTACCCAGAAAGGACAAAGCCTGAAGGCCTATTCTGGATCTTTCATCTCTAAACACTTACTGGATGTTCCGAAATTCAAAATGTTGACATTACAGCAGCTTCTTCCCATGCTGGGCAAGAAAGCTTGACTCGTGACTTTGGACCTCAGAGGCATACCTGCATGTCCCTATCAGACAAAACTGCAGAAGATACCTCGGATTCATAGCTGGTTCAGTGCACTACCAATTCTCTGCACTGCCCTTTGGCTTATCTACTGCACCCATGGTCTTCACAAAGTGCCTGGCACCAGTAATTGCATTTTGCAGACAGAAAGGAATTCACATTTATCCGTACCTGGACGACTGCCTGATTCAAGCAGAGAGCAAGGACATTCTTCTAAAGCATCTGGCATTTGTAAAAAAGTTATTAAGTTGCCTGGGGTACACAGTAAACGAAAAGAAATCAAAACTAGTGCCCTCACAAGAGCTTATATTCCTGGGTGCCAGCTTGAACACAACGGCCCAGATGGCTTATCTCACGCCAGACAAACAAGGACATCTGACTCAATACTTTCAGTTGATGGCAACAAAGACCCAGCTCCCTGCAAGAAAAATTCTACAGGCCTTTGGTTACATGGCATCCTGCATACTACTAATTCCATATGCCAGACTGCATATGAGGAAACTACAATGGTACCTAAAGAATGTATGGTCTCAACACTGTCAAAGTTTGGAAACAGTTGTACCACTAACCCCTTGCCTTCAACAGATGTTTCAATGGTGGGCTCAAGCTTGTCACCTAAACAAGGGACAGCCTTTTACACAACCCACAGCCAGGCAAACACTGACAACAGATGCATCGGATTACGCCTGGGGAGCACATATGGCAGGCAAATGTATTCAGGGCATGTGGACCGCAGAACAAAGGCATCTTCACATCCAATCAAAAAGAGATGCTAGCTGTACAAAATGCGCTTATAGCTTTCAAGGACCTGCTGCATCCAGGACAACTACTGCTAAAGACAGGCAACACCACAGTTATGTGGTACATAAACAAGCAAGGGGGCACTCACTCCTACCCTCTCTGCAGGCAAGCTATGACCTTATGGAACACAGCTATAAACCTTCAAGTTCATCTGCAAGTGCAATTCCTGCCAGGAGAGAAAAACACACTGGCAGATGACTAAGCAGAAACATCATGGATCCCCACGAATGGGAGTTGAATCCACAAATATTTAGAATGATAACACAGAAATGGTGGAGCCCAGACATAGATCTGTTTGTATCCCCAATAAACTGCCAGCTACAAAAATTTTGCACAAGGAGTTACCATCCACAAGCATGGAAAGTGGATGCCCTCTCATTCAGCTGGGAGAACGTACAAGTATACGCTTTCCCACCATTACCTCTCCTGCCAAAGGTACTCATAAAAGCCAGGCAGGAAGAGCCAAAGATGATCCTGATTGCACCACACTGGCCATGCCAGCACTGGTACCCAATCTTAAGGAGCTTAGCACAAGAACCACCCTGGATTTTGCCTCGAATCCCACATCTGCTGACTCAGCACAACAAACAAATACTACACAGCCAGCTATAGACCTTAAACCTAACTGCATGGAAGATTCCTTAGTGAAGCAAGCAATGCCTCTCTCCAAAGCTGTTATGGATGTCATTTTGGAGGCCAGAAGGTCTAGTACCAGGAAAGCCTATTCGGATAAATGGAAGAGATTCTGTGCCTGGAACCAGGCTCACAGCCTTGACCTTCTTGTCCCAAACATTCCTCAGATACTATAATACTTAATTGAGATGCTGGACGAAGGACTCTCCTTCTCATCCATCAAGGTCCACGCCTCTGCCATCTCTGCTTATTACAACACGGATCCACCAATTTTCTCTAATCCTCTGTTAAAACAGTACCTCAGAGGGACTAAAAACATAAGACCACCCCGTAGAGCACCTACTCCAACTTGGGATCAACTTTGTTTTGGAGAAGCTAACTTTACCTCCTTTTGAGCCAGCCAACACAGCAGAATTAAAATATTTCTCTTGGAAAACTGCTCTGCTCCTGGCAATAACATCAGCACGAAGGGTTTCAGAATTACAGGCACTAATGGCAGTGGAACCTTTCCTCATTTTCCACCAGGACAGGGTGTCTTTACGAACTAACCCTACTTTTATGCCAAAGGTGGTATCCAGTGTGGCTCTAAACCAAACTATTCACCTGCCAACTGTTTATCCTAAACCACAGAATAAAGGGGAGAGACTACTGCACTCTTTGGACATTCACAGGCAGTTACGCTTCTACTTGGACAAAACCAAAGCTTTCAGAAAATCTGAGCAGTTATTGGTAGCATATGCTGCAGGAGCACAGGGAAAAGCAATTTCAAAACAGACGATTTCAAAATGAATAGGACATTGTATACGTTTCTGCTACACATACCATGGAAAACCTGTACCTAGCAGCAGCATTAGATCTCACTCCACCAGGGCAACAGCCACTTCAACTGCCTACCTCAGCCACAGCAGTGCTGCATGGCCTTATAACCACCCCTAATGCCTTATAGGACCAGCCACCCTTCCTCAGCTTTGGGATTCCACCCAAGTGTAATGACTGCAGCAGTGTAACATGATGAGCATAGTACAGTTTTGTACCTACCATAAATGTAGATGTTCGAGTGTAGACACTGCTGCAATCCAGGTTACCCTCCCTCCTTCCCCTCTTACTGGCTAGTACGTACCTATGTCTTCTACCCTTACTACCTATGGGGAGTATTTGCTGGTAGCTGTAAGTTGTTTATTGCTTTTCTTATGTATGTTTTATTAGCAATTGGAATTGCCTACATATTTAGAGGCACCTGACATCTGGGGCAAGAATGGCGTCGGCTGCATCTTGTATACCCCTGTCGCACTGACGTCAGGGAGGAGGCGACAGCAACCGACGCCAGACCAAGACTTTGGAACTCTGGCCGACTGCAGGACCGCCTGACGGCAGGATAACCCAAGTGTAATGACTGCAGCAGTGTCTACACTCGAACATCTACATTTATGGTAGGTAGAAAACTGTACTTTTCTCTGGTACAGCAGGAAGTCTGATTTATTTCCCTACATGCACTGTCCTTCTACCATTTTTGAAACCTCTCTTCTTGAATAGTGTTGTACTCAGCCAGCCTCTGATTATTCCAGTTTTTCAGTTTTTTTCCAGTTTTATCAGCTCCTCTGAATATCTTTGTGTCTGTTTAAAGCTTTTTCAATTTATTTCTGACCTTTTGTAATTTGAACTGATATGCTCCTTCACTGTTTTGTTTATTTTAATCAGCTGTGAGCATATTTGATGTATTTTTTTTCCTGTAGATTACTGGAAGCCATGTCTTGCACCAGAGCTGGAGCTTGAACTGCTTTTTGCTGAACAGTTGAAGGATTCTTCCCAGTCAGTGTTTTCTCTTCATATTTTATAATTGGCTTTCTTTCAGGCTCTCTCAATTTCTTCTTTTGCAGTGTACTTTACTAAACAGTAACTGAAGTCACTAAGTTCCTAGTCCTTGTCTTTTCTTTTGTCACATTGGGAGAGCTGAAGTTAAAACGTTAACGGTATGCAGCCATCTTGGAAAGTACCATTTAAAATTTATCATATTTAGGGTTTTAGCCAAGAATTTGCAAATTGTTCACACACAAGCCATATTGCAGCCCTGCACAAAAGGGTACAGGTCACACAACAGCACCCTGCATTCCATTGCTTGGTGTACAGCTGACATCTTTCTCCTGAACAGGCATTTTGGTTCCAGTAGGGTAACTTTTGACCACATCAAACAGCCTGGCCTTTGGTTATAATGCTGCCAAAAAGGAATTATTTGTATGAATTTCTGCATCTTCACTTGCATGGCAGTGCTGTGACAATCCTTTGTACCACATCTCGGTGGCTAGTTTCAAAAGGGTCAGGTTATACTAGTGCTTCATTCAGCACTGTATTCAGCACCTACACGCCTCTGTGCTGTAACATGGAAGCTGATCCCTCTTAGGCTCATCCATGCTAATGCCAGCATCCATTTTCTGCCATCAGGCAAGTTCAGCCAGCCCAGTGCCTTTTCACCGTTTGTAACATAGTACAAGTGGAGTTGAGAAATAGTATTTGTATTTATGGTAAGGACAAAAGGTCAAGTGTTCCTTGTGAAAACCTAAGAGAGAATACTGCTTTATTAATAATTAATTATAATTTTACTTGCATTGCCCACCTTGTACCAGTTCCTGTCCTATTTGTAATGTGCCCTTAAACTTAGTGTCTCTTGGTTTGTCCATCTTTTAAACTGATTAAACTTCAGTTACCCTCTCACTAACTGTCCACTAGACTATCCACAGCTTTCACCACATTTGCAAGAGTATTATAAAAATCTTCTTGTAGCAGGAGTACCTAGTAATGTCCTACAAAGTAGCTGTAAAAAGATAAAGCTCAACATGCACTATTTTTTTAAAAGAAGCCTTATTACAAAACTTGCCACTCTAGTGGCTCTTTAACAGTGGTAAAATTAGATTTTGACTAGGAGCAAGTGTACATCTAAATTATCTCTTATATAAGAAGGGCAAGCCCAAAGGGCGTAAAGGTGAACTTGGTGGTTTATTGTTTGTTAGTTATTACATACTTTGTCTTATTTTTCCAAATCTTAGTACATATTAGCTTGCCATACAGATTATCTGGTGAAACCTTTCATAGGTTCATACTAGGCTATCTGCCCTAGGGCATTTATAAACCTAGCCAGAGTGTGTTTGGCTTTCACCACCCATTTTAAATTAATTTTGCTATGCCCTTTTTCGAGGTTAGTATACTGTGCCTCTGTCTAACAGTGACACAGAAGTGATACCCGGGGTAAACCTACGATCTCCCATCCACTCATCAAGATTCCTCTTGAAGAGAGTCAATGAGGGGCTCTGCCTAACCTGGACTGGGATTTTATTCCAGAGTGAAGGGAGCCCCTGGGTTATGAATCTGTCCCTCCAGCATGTCCTATTTATTTCAGTGCTGAGGTTCAAGTCTCTCGGCGTGGCTTCGATGGGATTTGGATTTTCTGAGGTGCAGCATGTCCATTAATTCGGGTTGGACATGGCTTTATCGTCAGGCACAGATCGCCTCTGAGCAGGCGGTATGCCACTGAGTAGAGCTGGAGTTTCTTTAACCGGGCAGCATATGGCATCTGTTTGAGCCCTTTGATCCTCTTGGTGAGGTAATTTTGGGGTCTTTCCAGTTGCTGCAGGTGTCTGGTAAGGTACATCCCAAAAGGGGCATTGTACTCAATTATGGGCCTGATGAGGGATGAGTAAAGAGGCACGATGACCTCCCTGATCTAGATGTGAATCCCTTCATGATTAGGTGGGCTATATAAAATGTTTTTCTAACCACATTGTCAAATGAGAGATTGCTATCAACTTGGGTCCCCAGGTCCCTAATTACTTCTTCTGTACTTAATGGATTACCACCTGTGTGGTAATTTGTGGGCACTTTGTTTTTGCCAAAGGAGATGACTATACACTTTTTGGCGTTTAGCTTGAGGCTATGGCTCTGGCACCAGTTGTCTGTTTCTATGAGGCCCTTTTGGAGGATGCTTGTGTCGGCTGGAGAGTCGATTATGGCGCCCAGTTTGCAGTCATCTGTGAACTTGGTCAGCCACAGTACTTCCGTGTTGGCTGTACCTCCGAGAAATATATACCGAACAAGAGAGGTCCCAGGACTGAGCCTTGTGGGATGCCACTTATAACTGGTTTGGAGTCTGACATGGCTCCAGCAATTCTAACCATGTGGGTTCTGTCCTTGAGCCAGTTTGCAACCCATTTAGTGACATAGGGGTTTATATTTAAGCTGGTGAGCTTATCTATAATGCCCGAGTGGGGTATTGTATCGAAGGCTTTTGTGAGGTCCAGGTAGGCTGTGTGGACCACCTTCCACTCGTCAATGGCCTTGGTGACTGTTTCAAAGAAATCAACCAGGTTTAAGAGGCAGGATCTGCCCTTAACAAAGCCGAACTGGGTAGGATCCAGTGCCTGTAGGTCCCCAATATCTTTATTTATGAGGTGCATGATGATCCTTTCCATAGCTTTGCAGACCAAGCTAGTCAGGCTTATGGGGCGATAGTTTCCAGGATCCGTTGAGGCACCACATTTGTGGAGAGGGACCACTGTTGCTGTACGCCACTCTTTGGGTACATATCCTGTAGTAAGGCTGAGATTGAACAATAGTTTTATGTTTGGGTTTAGCTCTTCTTGGAGTTCATGTAGGACGCAGCCCGGGACACCGTCTGGTCCCATTGATGCTGTGTTTTTTGCTTTGGAGAGGGTGACTCTTACCTGAGCATCTGAGATGTCAGGGGGGCAGCACTCTGCTGGGATAGATATTTGCCCTTTTGGTGGGGGGGGGGGGAGTTTGCGCTGAACCTGTCAGCTAGGATGTTGGCATAGCCTGTGGGTTCGGTGTATTTTTTGTCATTTTGGACTAATTCTGAGGATATCTGGGAATTCCCACCCAGATTCCTAACATAACTAAAGAAAGCCTTGTGATTATCCTTAGTGTCCTGTGCAATTTTTCTCTCGAAGCTGGCCTTAGACGATTTTATGAGTGCCTGTACTTTTTTTGCTAATACTGATCAGAGATGCCGTCCCCTTTTGGGATTTTTCTCTATCATGTAGTAGCTTCCTCCTTCTATTGTATAGTTTGTTTATGGCTGGCGTCCACCAGACAGGACGTCTTCCTTTGGAGGATTGGGTCTTGGTTTTATTTGTGATTGCATGATCCATGCATTCCTGAAGGTGTTCATAGAATGCGTTTATAAAGGATTCTGTGGTCTGGGCCATATTTTCCATAGGCCTGGGGGCTTTGAAGAATTCCACCTCTGTTTTGAGGAGTGTGAAATTTGCTTTAGAGAAGTTTTTCACTGTGATTTTCAGGGCAGGGGGTGGGGTCGGGATGTGAATATCCAGTGAGATTAGTTTATGGTCTGATCTTACCAGTGAGGGATACACTTCTGGTCTGGAGCATAGAGTCCCCATGTTGGTGATGATCAGGTCCAGTATGTTTTCCCCTCTTGTGGGAGTGGTAACAAGTTGTTCCATAGCATTTGAGTTTATAAATTCTAGGAACTTTTGGGCTAGGGTGTTGGAGCTAGAGTAATGCTCCCACTCTCCAAACACAGTTCAAAAGGCTCCCACTCTGTTTGGGTAGTTGAAGTCGCCCAATATAATGGTGTTTGGAGAGACCTTCATATTTTCCAGTGTACTCAGGAAGGCCGAGTGGGGTTCCTGGGTTTGGGAGGGTGGTCTGTAGCAGGCTATAAACTGGAAGGCAGTTTTACCCACTGGTAGTTGCACATGGATAGTCTCTGATGCTTCGTGCTGTGCCACCAACCTGGAGGTGTGGGTATCTTTGACGAATATTGATACCCTCCCCTTTTTGTGGTTCGGTCCAAGTTTTGGGGCTGAAAAACATGGTATGAGGTATAACCTGGTAGTGCTGGGGTGCTCTCGGGAGCCTTAAACCAGGTTTCTGTTACTGCACAGATATCAATGTTCTCCATGCTAAGGAGAGTTTCGAGTGCGTGCATCTTGAGGTTTAGACTTCTGGCGTTGAGTAGCATTACTCTTAGTTTCTTATCCCTTGTGATACCTATGGAGGTGGGTTTGTCTTTTGAGCCTTGCCTAAAAAAGGCACTATGGGGGTAGCAAGAGCCTTTGCCAATATCCGAAAGCCCAGTGGTGACAGGTGCAAGCCGTCCCTAGCGAAGCATCATGGCTTGTCGAGCATGTCATCCCAGGCTGATAGGCATTGGATCCCCTTTGAATGACACCAATACTTAAGCCAATTGTTGAAATTGATCATCTTGTCTTCATATTGTGGCATCATTGTTGGTGAGGGTAAGATGCTACTCAAGGTCAGGGTCATACTGGCCTGGGCTACATGCTCAGAGATCTCCTCTGTCTCTTTTCATGTAGTCCAGGGAGGTACGTCTCTCTGTCATTCTGGACATTCACGAATGAGCTTGACAAAACATTTTCACTACTGCAGAATGAACTAAGTATAATGCATTTTTTTATCACTGTGCTGTTTGCTAAAGAAACTTTTAATTGTTATCACACACAAACAACGCTTGAGTATAAATATCAGCATGCACAAAAACAAACAATGGTCTTAGTCCAGCTTGGACCTGAAGAGTTCGAATGTGAAATAATAAAATAGCACAGTACAGTGCTGGTGTACTTTATGCTCTGTTTAAAAATGCATATTGTTTTAAATGGGAGGGGGTTCTGAAGTCTTTTTATCCATCAGTGCTATGTGATGAATCCTTAGTCTTGTGCTGTTTGCTTTGCAGTTTATGTTTCTTGGTGTATAGCTCAGGCACAGGACCATAGGGCATTAGGGCATTTATACAGTCTGTGATGAGGTAATAATATTAGTAATAAACCACATATCCAAGTGATGCTTATTTGCCAAGTACAGAGAACACTTGGCTGAGTCATATCCATTCACAGAGATTAAGCTGACCTTATTTGGTCTTTCACTGACCTGGTTATCAGAAGTTCTGAGATTTTTTTTCTTCTTAAGTGGAACTGCTGTGGACAGATTATTTATTTTTTTTCAGAACCATAGCCTTAATGTTTCCACATTTTTTACTTCTCCTAAAACCGTTTTGCATAATTTACAAGCTCCATTAATATGGTATTTCCTAAGCTTATTGATTTGTATGTGCTTGGATTGGAGAGAGGGTAATTTTTCCATCTGATTTTTATAGTGGAAAAAACTCCTTACCTTTTTCATATTTAATTAGAAATATGTCTGAGAATTTTTACCCAAGTGTTTTTATGATGATTAAGGCTAGCACCCCTCACACATACATGTAGTCACTTCCAAAGATGCACAGCTCTTCATCCAGTGACATCATTTGTTTGTGGGCAGCAGCTAGGTGCATCATCATTGGTTCAATCTCTTACCTCACTGGTCTGGTGTTCAACCCTGTGGTTACAGTCTTAGGTGAAGTTTTACATTTCTCCTACATTTGCATGTTTTTTTCTTTTTCTCAAAGCATATTGGTTAATTAACTGCTCTAAATGTCACCTATATATTTATATCAACACTTGCCCTCATGGTACATTACATGGTTTTAGAAGAGTCTGAGAAGGATAACGTGTAAGTAAGTGAACAAACAGATAAATAGAACTTGCAGAAATACACACAATAGATGGCAATAAGAGAACGCTTAATGAGAGAGAAAGTCATGGATTTCATAGCTTGCTGTCAGTGGAATTGTTTTCACTACTGTGAATGTTAGTGTAGGTATAGATGCACATTAATATTTTTAATGGTTTAATTGTGGTATTTAAAGGGCAGCTCCACCCAAATGTCACATTTTGTCATAATAAAATGCTTTTCATTTAAAGCAACCTTAAAGAATGTTATGCACAAAGAAAGCGTAACAGCCTAAAGTTGGTTTATCGTATTTAACACTATTTCTTCCTGGTTTTACATTGTATGATATAATCATGTAGGCTGGGAAGGGTAGCTTTCTTGGCTGTTATCATTATCTTCTCTCTACAGGTCTTGTTTGTACAGACATCAACTGTGGGGATACAGTGAATTGCCTTTCTCTGTGTTTTCCGAACTTGCAGTCATCACAAGGCTTTTTTCTCTGTGGACTATACCTAAACTGGAGCTAAGCATCTGTGAACTCATCCTTTGTCAGACCAGCATGTTTGAGTCCCTTTGATTTTGCACTCTGTAACCATTTGTGCTGCTGAATTTCTTTGCATACTCTGCAGAACTCTTCTTTGATGTGTTCCCTAATGTATTCAGTCTGAAAGAACTAAATTACTGCTGCATTTTGTGTGTGTGTGTGTGTGTGTGTGTGTGTGTGTGTGTGTGTGTGTGTGTGTGTGTGTGTGTGTGTGTGTGTGTGTGTGTGTATAACTTTATTTTTTGTCTGCAAGAGTACGTAGACATATGGAGACAAAACTGTTCTGCAGGTGGTAGTCCAGTTTGTAAAATCCACAGTGGCAGTTAAGATTTTGTGGTGGGTCTTACAAGTCATATCACTGATAGAAGTGTACACTAGGTGGTGCTTGGCTTTAATAGCAAGTGGAAATTTAACACTGCTTGTTTAAGCTTTGAACAATGCCTGCCACAACTAAATAAGGCTCACAATGCTCTGCTAGAGCAAAAAAGCTATAACCTTTGGCATCTAGATTTCATATGTCTTTCTCGCTCAACCAAATGCCTTTCAGTGTACATTAGTATCTTGTATAAAAAGACTGCATGCTTGTAATGTACTAGACTGATTTTCTGGAGGTTATCATAATACATTTTCAGTGCTACTATCCCTTTCTGCTTTTGCAGTAACATACAACCATCAATCAGTCCAATCTGGCACACCCAGGACACAATTATTGTGCATTCATGAATTTGCCAACTGTGCTTTTACCTTCTGGGTGCTACGGTTCAGCAGTCTCCCTCTTCAAAAGGCAAATGCTAACAGTTATTGACAATGTCACTGGATCAAGAGGTAGCACCCTTTCTTATATTTTTAAAATGCTAATGTTAACCCTAGAAACAACATAGTTTTTAAACCTAGATACTGAATGCCTAGGTACTGTATGCATACAGTTAGTCATTTTGTATGCATATTTTATTCTTTACAGGTGACCAGCCTTTATGCAGCTTTAGTTGAGTCTGACTTGGTTGAAACATGTTAAGCTAGTCTTTCAAGGCTGGCATTCACAAGTACATTGAAATTCTGTATATCAGATGTCTAGTAACAAAAATTAAAAATATTTTTGCGTAGGGACAAATTAACACCCTTATCAGAGATGGCCAAAATGCAAGCCACAGTGGTACAGCGGTAGCATTGTTGCCTCACAGCAAGAGGTTCTCCCGTTCGGTGGAGTGTGCATGTCCTCCCTGCAGTAGAGTGACCTCCGAAAGACATGCGTGAATGGGCGTGCCTTCGCTGAAGGTTGGGTGTCGGGCTGGCACCTCAGCACCATAAAAACTTCCTGCCAATCATTAACGGACTGGAGTTCCGCTGTGGCGAACCTTAACTGGGAAAAGCCGAAAAAACAAACAAACATCAGAGATGGCCAAAAATATTGAAACTTTTTACTGCAAATCACTGGGGAGATCTTATTACTGTGACTGTTCTCACTTCAGTACAATCTTATTATCCCTGTAAAATTGCATCAGGGATGGGAAGACCTTGACTGTAAAATGAAATAATCAGCCCATTTTACTGTATGCCAGACTAGAAAATTATAACCACTAAGAGAGACATGGCAGAAAATATCAAAATATGTTGAAAAAGATTCTTTTAAAAATGTTTTGTCTTTTAAAGTCTGATAGCACAGAGGATCAGGTCTCTTGAACTGTTAATGAGATACTTCCTGTAACCAGCAGTGTACAGAGTTTGATTCCTGCCACCTCCATTTGCCAACAGTATGACACTGAACAAATTACTTAACCAGGCAGTGTTGCTGGGGGATTCCCTGAATAGGGAATCCAGTAGGTTTACTAAGTTAACACGTCTGAAGTATTCTTTTTTTTTTGTTACCATTTTAATGCAAAGCAAAAGTGAAGCTGTTTCAATGTATAGACTTAAGTCTGTACAATGTTAACTTATTGGACCTAAGGAAAAATTGAGGCCATTATTATAAGGCAGTTAAGACTGCCTTTATGAATGAACAGAATACTTCAGTAGACATCTATTTCCTGTTACCTGCTTTTGCATAGCTTATAATCGTTGTGGCAGTTTCATTCCTCTGCCTTAAATTCTATGTCTGTTATGCAAATTTTGTACAACTGTCAGTCTCATATATATGCATTTTAACTTGAAGGGATTTTTAATCTCTCTTTGTTTTGTTAGTCACTGATTTAAATCCCTACTCATCATGTAGAGCCTAACCAAACCTGTTTGTTAGGTAATCTTGTGGCAGGAATGTGATTCTAAACTGTCTAGTAAAACGTCAAATACAGTTGTCAACATCCCTGAACCTGATTTATTGATGTGTCAGGCTGTTTGAGAAAAGAATGGAATGCATGAGTCAATATGTTAGAATGTGTGCAGCATAGATGGAGGAAAATCTCTGTGCTTTCCCTGCCCTACCATTGTTTAGTAGGAGTCACCATAAAGAACTTTCCCTGCCCTACCATTGTTTAGTAGGAGTCACCATAAAGAAAAGTGTTAAAGTGAGGTGGTCAGTTATACTTTCCGCTATACAATTTGTAACTGAAAAAAACTGATTAAAAAAAAAAACTCTTTATAGAAAGATGTTAGAGATCAAGACAATTTGGGCGTTGAGGTCAATCATATTGATCTCTGCTGCAGTAGCCTTATATGGATTATATACTGCCAAGGATATAATGGCCATCCAGCTTCCAAAACTTCAGGGCACCTTCCATGTGCCCAAAACTGTCAAGCAGCTCAAACTGAGCTGACTAAAAGACAAATTTGGGTGCAAAGTCCTTCAGGGCTTTACTGCTGCTGAAGAGTGTGCTTCTGTGAGGCTTTAGAGGATCGGTCGGCTTTTGCTTTCCATTGCTGGCCAGATAAGTTCCCTCTGGGCGGAAAAAAATTTTCTTAAATTTATTGATACTTTATTACTTTCCTCTTCGAGAAAGTTATTTTAAAGCTAGGAGTGTTGTGCTTTAATGGACTGTCTCAAGATTATAACATACTTTAAATAGAGCACTTGTTTTTCTGTCAGTTTAATAGTGTTAACTAACTGAAAGCATATTTTCTGTGGAGAAATTGTTTATTTTTCCTTGATGGGGTTGGCATAATGTTTCAAAGTCTTTTTACTGTGTTTTTTTTGTAAAGAAAAAAAAAAGAAAAAAGTAAGTAAACTTTCTGGACTGGTAGTTTTGCTGGCATTTTCCGCTTTTCTTCCGTGGGAAAGGGGCACCATTTTTGACTTGACTATAGAATAGACTACTGGTCCCATGGACGGTCTTTATTCCAGCCACAAAAAAGAAAAAGTTACTGGGTCTAGTTCAGTGTTTAATTCAAATTGTTGATCCTTTTTCAAAAGTGTTTTCTGGTAAAAGAAGGATTCCTCTTTTCCTGAAGAGATTCAAGATTCTAAATCTAAACATGAAGATTTAGGGACAAATTCGGAGGTTTTCCTCAGATTTCTGATTTCCACTCTGAGGAGAGTTCAGTTTCTGATTCTCCCTGTGCAGTTACTTTTTATCTGAGACTTGCTAGAATGTGCCAGTGGTTTTCACTGGGAGAATATTGAGGTTCCTCAGTCCCTCTGAGAATACCACAAGTTGTTATAGAAGGATTTTCCATAACCTACCCCCATTACTCCTGTTCTGTCAGCTTTAGAAGGTGTGTGTGTGCCTGTGTTACTGGCTACAGTTTTCCTGTTAGTCAGCCAGCTCTTCCTAAAAAGGCAGATAGGTTGTATAAAGTCATTCAGTCTTAATTTTTTTAAACAGTACTCCAAAACCTGACCCAGCAGCTATAGCTTTAGTTGATCTCACTGATGGTAAGCTCTTAATTTAAATCCTACTCTTTCTGATAAAGATGGAAGAATTATTGATGGGTATGAGGGAAAAGTATATACTAATGCAACTTTGGCTTTCAGAATTTTGAATGGTCAGGTTCATAAGTTAAAATTTGTTCTGACAAATTATGAAAGTACGAGGTATTTTTTTATGCGGTTTCTTCTTGTGGGGAAAATCTACTTCAAATAACTTGGTTTCATCTGTTGCATAGGTCACTATTCATTGTTTGCAGTGTATGTATGAGTCTGTTGAGGCTATGGCCACTGGCATTGTTTTAAGGAGGTTTGCAGTACTGTATCCTCAGAACCTTCCAGATGTTGATGACAATGAGATTTTAAATTCTTCCTTGGATAAAACTGTAGTATTTGGCCCCTCTGCTGCAGAGGTGATCAAAAGTGTGATTAAAGGGGCAAGCTGATCCAGTGAAATGTCCTAAGATTTTTCAGCACTCCTTTTTCAAACCGTCCAAGAGATTTTCTTTCTCCTTTTCTATTTTTGGCGGAAAACAGAATAAACTGTCTCAACTGAATTTACGTAAATGGATGTTTAAGAAGGAATGGCAAGGGAGTTCCAAATAGTTCCCAAAACCAAGGACAGTCCAGTATGTCTGACTGTCTATTCAAGAGACCATTTGATACACTCCCACCCTGGCCCCCTTTTCTTCCAGAAAGTCTTACTCTTCGATTTTCTCTTTGGCAACATATTGGTTCATGCAAATGGGCTCTGAATATCAATCATCAAGGTTACAGATGGCAATGGGGCGAAATTCATCTCTTCCCTGGGGTTATTCCTCTTCCACGAGATCAGACTCTTTTTGTTCCTAGTGCCAAAGAAAGAAAATACTTGGAGACTGGTTCTAGATCTTTCTTTTCTAAACCTGTTTGTGATGGTATCCTAATTCAAAATTATGTCACTTCACAACCTGCTTATCACATCTCCATTCATTCAGACAGTTCTCTACCTTTAAACTTTGGGCAATCCACTGCACCAAGAGTGTTCACAAAGGTTCTAGCTCATTGCAGGCTACAGGGTATCCACATTTTTCCATATTTAGATGACTTGTTTATCTTTGCAAAGTCTTTTTTTTTTTTCAAAGTGTCAGGAATCTGTCTCTTGGGTCAGAGATCTCATGTACAAGCTGGGATTCTAAGAGAACATTAAAAAGTCTTTCTTGTCTCCCTTACAAAGGATTGCATTCCTGGGTATGTCAACTAGACACCTCACTTCAAAGATCTTTTCTTCCACAGGAAAAAATATATCCTTATTTAGACCCGTTTCTAAGGTTTTCTACTCGGGCATCTGTCATCTGTGAGGGAATACCTCAGGATTTTTGGTCTCGTGGCATCTGTGATTCTGATGATACCCCTGGCAAGACTCCTTGTGAGGTAGATACAGTGGTTTCTAAAATCTCTTTGGTCCCAGCATCAACAGTCTCGATATTTTCAAATCCCAGTGCTGGGATTTGTCAGAAGAGAAATCTTTTGGAGGAGAAAACGGGTATCTTTAAATCCAGGCCTCCCCTTCTCCAAAGCAGTCACCGCAGCTGCTTCACTCTTTGCTTGGGGAGCAGTTTCAGGAGGGGTAAAAGTGCAGGGGTGAGGGATGCAAAGGACAGATGCAAACACATAAATATCTAGGAAATGCTTTCTCTGATCAAGGCACAGACTATCTGAACCATCTTTGGCCCCTGGGGCCTCTTCAAAGTAGTTTCAGGCAATACCACAGTCATGTGGTACATCAACAAGCAAGGGGGAACTAGTTTGTACTCCTTTTTGCAGATTAGGCATGTTGGCTTGGGATATAGCTTCACAGCATAATGTCACTCTAGAAGCAGCCTACATTTTTGTCAGAGCAAAATTGTGTGGCCGACAAACTGAGCAGAAACAGGACAGACCATTATGAATGGAAAATAGATCAGGGGGTCTTCCAACATTTGATCCATCTCTAGAGAGTTCCTCATGTAGACCTTTTTGCCTCCTCTTTGAAAAATCAACTGGCAAAATTCTGTTCCAGGACTCTGTGCAAGAACGCCTGGAAGACAGATGCCTTTTCTTTTCTTTAGACAGGAATATTCCTGTATGCTTTCCACCCTTTCCATTAATATCCATGGTAATTCTGAAGATTCGGAAGGAATCCCCAAAGATCATTGTGATGACTCCCTTCTTGCCTAGGCTACTGTAGTTGACCCTTCTTTCTGGAATGGCCAGGGGCAACAACCACAATCTTTCTCTTAGACTGGATCTGGTCGCACAACACCAGGGATGTTAGATACACTCTGACAGTTAACTGCCTGTATGATAAGGTCTTGATCCTTTTGCACACCTGTTTACTGAGGATGTGCAGCAGGTACAAATGGAGGCAAGAAAGCATGCTGCAAGAAAATCGTACATTAGCAAATGGAAAAGGTTTTCTAGTTTGTGCCAGCAACATAACTAGCACCCATTCAGGGATAACTCTTCTCTGGTTTGACAATTTTTGTGTGAGTTACTATCCTATGCCTCTATCACGGTTAATTTATTGGCCATTTCCGCATGTCTGTCTATAGAGCCTCATCTTTCAAGGCAATCTCATGTCAAAATGTTCTTGAAATGGGTTATGCATAAGAGACCACAAAGCAAACCGTTAACCCCTCCTTGAGATCTTAATTTTGTGTTAGAGAAGCTAACAGATGCTCCTTTTGAACCAGTTAATCTGGCTGGCTTAAGGTTCTTAACATGGAATACGGTTTTACTGATTACTCTGACCTCTGCAAGAAGAGTATCTGAGTAATTATGGTGAGTTAACCCTACCTCATTTTCCATAGGAGCAGGGTTTCTTTGAGAACTAATCCTTCTTTTTTGCTTAAAGTGGTATCCAAGTTTAGTTTAAGCTAAGCCGTGGTGGTACAGTGGTTGCGGTGTTGCCTCACAGCAAGAGGTTCTCCCGTTCGATTCTCAGCTAGTGTGCGGGGAGTGCCTTCTGTGTGGAGTCTGCATGTCCTTCCCGCGGTCGAGTGGCCTCCGAAAGACCTGCGTAAATGGGCGTGCCTTTGAAGGTTGGATGTCGGGTTGGCAACTCGGCACCATAAAAATCTACTGCCAATCATTAGTGGACTGGAGTTCCGCTGTGGCGACCCCTTACCGGGAAAAGCCGAAAAGACAAACAAGCTATCCATCTCCCAGTTTTCATTACTAAATCTAAAAATGAGGAGGAAATGATACTCCATACCTTGGATGTCCACAGATGACTCGGTTACAATCTTGACAGAACTGTATCTGACGGATCTTCAGATCAGTTGTCTTCTTCTTACCTTCACAAGAAGTAAACAATCTGTGTCAAAGCAGACTATTTCCAAATGGTTGCTAAGGCTGTTACATTTTGTTGTACTCAACATTATAAATCTATTCCAAGCAGGGTCAAGGCTTACTCTATCAGGGCCTTGACTTCATCTATTGCCTTTTGGAAAGGGTTGGATTCCTAAAGTATTCTAGAAGCACCCATATGTTTGAGTACTGCAGCAGTGATTACTATAATGAACATAGCACAGTTGCTCAAGTTGAACTTACCGTAGCAGTACATATTTGAATGATCACTGCTTCAGTACTTCTTCCCTCCCTCCATCGTGTGTGTGTGTGTGTGTGTGTGTGTGTGTGTGTGTGTGTGTGGACATTTTATATTTTGTTGTTCTTAGCATAACACTTTCTGGGCTCGGCCTCACTTTTTCTGCTGGTAGGAAATATCTGAAAGGCTTTGTACCCAAAGTTGCCTTTAGTCAGCTCGACTCAAGCTGCTTAATGGTTTGGCCCTGTGTAAGGCGCCCTGAAGCTTTTAAGGCTGGCTGGATACTATATCCTTGGCAGGATGTAACTCGTATAGCTAAGCCTACTGCAGCAGTGATCATTCAAACATCTACTGCTATGGTAAGTTCAATTTACACAACTGTACTTTTTGGGTTCAGTGGTAATAGCAGTTATATTTTATTTATACTTAAATTTCCATGTCCTCTTATAAACATTTTAACAATACTGTAAAATATATATATATTTATCCCTGCTGGTTGTTGTTGTTGCATGCCATTATAGTCACCCTGCCAGTAGTGAACAATCTAGTTACAGTATAGGGTATGATGGTTGTTTGATGCCAGAACAAGCTAACTGGTTTAACATGCAAATTGTTATGGTGATTTAAAAGGATTGTAGCATGGGACTTGCAGTAGTAAGTGATAAATTCATGGGTTAATACTCAGCAGGCAGTATCAGCAGCTCTTAGCTTGTGCATATGATTAGAGAGGCATTTAGCAATCCATTGAGTGTTAGAGGGGTTAATGTTTAATCTGTTCAACAATGCCTGAATGGGGCATTGTACCAAATGCCTTGACGAGATTAAGAAAAGCAGCATGGACTGATTAACCCTCCATTAGTGGTTCCAGTAACACCCTTAAAGTTAAACTAAACAAAACTGTACTGGGAAGATTTGATAATTTGTAAGGTACCTAACTTCACTCTTGATGAGACGTGAGATCTGCTGATTGAGTGCTTGAGATATATATGTATGTGTATATGTATGTATATGTGTGTGTGTGTGTATATATATATATATATATATATATATATATATATATATATATATATATATATATATATTTATAAAGATTATCGTAGTCCGTCTAATGGGATGATCATTACCAGAGACACCACAGCCACTATTCTCTGTATCAAGTGCATACCTGTGGAAAGGTTGATATTTAAAAAGCTTGAGGAGGATAATTGTCCAGGCTCATAAAGCTGTTATTTCTAGTTTATAGTGATAATGGACTGGGCATTGTTAAAAGATTCAAAGGCAATGTACTGTTCACGACAAATTTCATACTAGTGTTGGACAAATGCATATAGAGCTCAACTCTGCCTCTCTGGATCTTTTCCCAAAGTAGAACATCTGAAGTAATTTACCTTTATTTGGGCTACATCACCAATGTAGCCATACTTGGGGTGAAGAGGTACAGGGGTTCTGGTCATTTTCCTAATTCTGTCATCAAAAAGAGATAATTGACAGTGACCCTATCCTTGCATAGCTTGATGTTAATGTTCCTAACGATGGAGTCAGCTATTTCTAATACATTACCATCTGTGGCTGTAGCTTCATGTCCTTGTGGTAGTACATGTAAAACAAAGTGATTTTTCAGCTATTGAGTGAAGGTGCAAGTGAAAATTTATCAGAGTGAGTAGTGACAAGCTGCCGAGGTTTGCTCAGATGAGGGTGTGACGAATGGAGATACTGCCAGCACAGCTAGCTGGAATTTTGTAAATAATTTTGTGAATATCAACATGATTTATATAAGATGCTTCTGTTGTTGTTTGTCTTTTCGTCTTTTTCCCGGTAAGGGGTTGCCACAGCGGAACTCCGGTCCGCTAATGATTGGCAGTATGCTTTTACGAAACGCCGAGGTGCCACCTCAATGCCCAACCTTCAACAAAGGCACGTCCATTTATGCACGCATGTCTTTCGAACGCTACCCAACCACGGGGAGGACATGCAGACTCCACACAGAATTACAGTTGTATTAAAACTGCATGTCATATGTATATCAAACTGGTTTGTACAGACGTGTATTAAAAATGTATTTTATAAAATGCTTGTTCTAAAAAAAAGTGTGCCCTACTGGAAAAGAACAGAAATGTACATGCATTATTGTAACTGTTTTAAATGCATATATTTTAACAGTAGAAACTGGAATACAGGAGGTTAACTTCAGAAAAATAACTGAAACAAAATTACTTTATGGCTAGGCAATAAAAAATGTTATATTTTACTTTTCAGTGCAGCAAGAGACACAATGTATGTACTGGGGAGCTTTCTGTATTATCTTTAGGGTGAAATAATTGCTAGTCTTGAAATATGGAGGAATGTAATTCTTTTATGACTTCTGTCATCTGCCAAAGATTCATAGGTGGATGCTAAATACTGACAGCTTCCAGCAGTGGGGGTTTCACTTGGGGACTAGTGTCAGATGACAAGAAGTGATGTCATTTTGCAAGCTGTCCCAGCAGTAAAATTTGAGATATTAATTTGAGAAGTTATAGAGGGACAGATCATTCTGTATTCTGTCTTTGACCTGGCAACAAGAAGACCCATTCACTACACATCTGCCTTGCTCTACATGTAAGTTTCTAGGGTATAGTAACTCTGGAATATAGTGAAACTTAGTTTAGATATTTTTCTTTATTTGAGACTGTCCTTCAGTGTTTAAAATATTTCCTGTGATTTTGAACTCTGATGTCACTGTGAATATATATTTAGTATTGTCTTGTTCTTTTATTACTTATATATTTAAATCTTTTATTGTGGCTGATCTTTGTAGAGCTATTTTAAGTTTTGAGAGTACTTGCATATTTATTTGGTGACACTGTGTGTGTGTGTGTGTGTGTGTGTGTGTGTGTGTGTGGGGGGGGGGGTCACTCCTAATAGCCCTGCTTTTGGTCAAACTACCATTTGTATTAGGGTTAATATTACACAGTAAGACTGGACACCCTTAAGTTCTTTAATGTAGCTGATAAGGGTGTTATGGTGGCAGTGAAAACTACCTTATAGTCTGGACAAAAGGGGGCATAGCTAGTAAACCTGTGCCAGCCTTTCCCAGGTGTGTGTGTGTGTGTGTGTGTGTGTGTGTGTGTGTGTGTGTGTGTGTCAGCTACTTGGGCAGGGACATGAAGCAGTGGTTGGACAGATGAAGCATTGGAGGACTTTGCTTGGAACCCTGGCTAAGGACTCAACTCTATAGCTGTGCCAGTGGGGAGTCTTACTGGGGATCTGGAGAAAGAGGGAAAACAGCCCTGGACTGACCGTGGTCTCTGTGTGCTCCTAAGGGAAATTGGACTTGATGCAGAGTGCTGCATCTCGAGATACTGCGTGTGTACTTTGCTATCCTTCCAGTGTATGTCCTCCACTGTTGCCAATGGTGAGGATTGATGCTCCTTGATTACTGGTCCAGTGGAGGGCCATCACATATTGGTGGGCAATCATGGGATCACCACATCCCAGATTAGCATTCAGTGGTGTGGATGTTGAACTCCTGTAGCCTGTAAACAGTGGTCACTAAAGAAGGTGTTTGTACTGTCAAGCAGCCACACCGTGAACATTCAGAGTTTCATATCACAATAGTTTTATTTCTTTTTGTTGGCTTAGTTAGCCAGGGAGAGCAGGCAAGGATGTTAGCAGAGGATTATGGAAAGCTGAGAAGGAGCCAGTTGGCTGAGATGTGTCAAGCGAAAGGACTGATGCATGCCAACCTGACTAAAGTGGAAATGGTTGCGGCTTTAGTCACAGCTACATCACAGTCCAGCAACCAAGAAGACAACCAGACTGGCCTTGGGGATGTACAACTCTCAGAAAACGGATATTTCAACTTTGCCTCAGAGGACTTAAAAATCCATCTGGAGTTAGAGACTTGAACTGGAGGCTAAATGTTTGGAACTAGAATCCGCAGAGAGACTACAGCATTTGGAGGCTGCAGAAAAGGAGAAACAGATGGCATTGGAATCAACAGAGTGACTGAGATTTCTGGAAGCCGAAGAAAGTTAGAGGCATAGGCAACAGGAAAAGGAGATGCCGAGTCTTCACCAGGGTCACGGAGGTAATGGGGAAGAAAATAACCAAACCCTAGAAGCAATAAAGGTCAGTAAATTTCTTCCACAATTTACAGAGGGTGATAATTTTGATAGTTTTAGTCATATGTCTGAAAGGGTTTGTAAATGGTATAATGTTGACCAAGAGCTCTAGGTACAGATGTTCTTAGTGTTTCAATGTTGCAGTCATCACATTTGGGTTATCTGCTTGCAGTAGCCCTCAGTCGGCCTGATTAACAAGTCTTGGGTCCTGCGTTGGTTGCTGTCCCTTCTTCCATGACGTCAGGTCATCAGGTGTATAAAACATGCAGCCGATGCCATTACATCAGTCTTTATTGCAGTGCGGTGTCCGAAGCAGAAACAGCAAGTGCCAGTTGGCCGACTCCTGAAATTTTTGTTTTCAAGTTTCAGAACCGAAGTCTTCAACTAAAAGCTAAGTACCCAGTTGGGGGAAACTTTTTCTTGCTCTTAACTGATGTCAGTAAAAGTTAATAATTGCATTACTTGAGGAAAGCAAATACTTCATAAAGATTTTTATTCCTACTGTATTCCTTGCCTAGGCCCTGACCACAACGTACCTCGCTGTCGGTTTTGTGCCTTATTTAAACCACAAATTATCCATTGTCTGTATATTTTCGCTTCTAAATATTTTGGTGCTCTGTTCAATTATCCTATATCTTCAGTAAGCAATCCAACTACCGACATTCCGAAAAAACGCAAAGATAAAGACGAGACATTCTGTCTAGGTCCAAAGTTGCTGACGACGCTTCTCCTAAGCCAGTCGCCAGTTCGCCGGTACTCAGTGAGGTGCTTTCACAGCCCTTGATACCTGCTACTTCAGATTCGTAGGCCTCTACTGAGACCCATTCGGAGTCCGGTATGCCACGAGATGCTTCAACTGTGGAACCTGCGGATGTCTGTACCTTGGATGGGTCCCGAGCCACGAGACTGCATGGTCAGGCCTCTATGCGTAAAAAACAAATGATAAGAATGGCTGAAGACCTTATTACTTTAATCAGGGGAAGCCAGCCTTCCCCCTCTAAGAGACCTAGGACTGAGTTTGCTTATGATACTTCTGACCAGGATTCGGAATTTTGTTTGCTCTGATGACCAGGATTTATCCTCCTCTACCTATGAGGATTCTAATGCTGAGGACTCTATTCCCTCTGTCCCCCCCCCAGAGGATTTCTCTTTTGGTGAAACCATGCATACTCTCAGGGAGCATTTTCGTTGGGAAAGTCAGGATTTCTCTGGTTCTAAAAAGAGGCTTAGGGATAGCCATACCTCCTGTACTAGAAATTGTTGATTCCTTTTCGGAATCTAGCTTGGCCCCTGACTCTTTACCTCTTGCTCCCAGAAAACCTGATAGATATTACAGGGTCCCTGACTCTCTCAAGTTCCTTTTTAAAAATCCTACTGTGGATCCTGAGACCATTTCACAGGGACCCAAGGGCATTAAAGCTACTACTACCAAAAATCCTATCCCCTCTGATAGAGACTCCAGGGCGCTGGATAGATGGGGTAAGAAGTTATACACTTCTGTAGCTTTGGCCATTAGGGCCTTAAACTTCCAGTTTCATATGCTAAAGTATCAGCAACATATTATTGGATTGCTTCAACAGAAAATGGTGTTGATTTCTGATTGTGCTGAAAATAAGGATTTACAGGATTTACTGCATTCAGCTGAACAAATTGGAAAACATACTTTGCAATGTGGTTTTGATTCACTAGAGGCATCTTGCAGGGCTGCTGTAACTGGGTCTGTACTTAGAAGGCATGCTTGGCTTAAGGAGCAATCCTTGCCAGATCATGTTAAAGTGAAATTACTGGATGCTCTCTTAAACCAGGACCGCCTGTTTGGTAATAAGGCAGAAGAAGTCCTTAAAAAGATGGAGGAAAAAGCTAAATCTATGCAACTGTTAAAGATTTTTTTACAAGTACAACCTCCAAGGTTTAGTAGGCATTGGCCTTCCAAGAATTGGTCCTTTCCTGCCTCTTCCAGACCTTCTCAGTCCAAACCCAGATCCAGCAGAGCTCCCAGGCTTCAGTCCCAGGGTACGCACAGGTCTAAGAAGTGGGGGGCCTCCACTTCCAAATCTGGGAGTAATAAAACTCCCCCTATGGTAAACTGTCTCAATGACTTATTTTTAAAACTTCCAAGCACTTCTCAACTGACTGCCCCTTTGGGGGGAAAGATTGCTCTTCATGCAAAGAACTGGGAACTCATTACCCAGGACAAATGGGTTTTAAATATAGTGTCCCAGAGATAGAGATTTCACTCCCACACATTGCTAACACCAAGCGGGTGGCCGGATCTACCCCCAAATCAGTTGCCAGAGGCCCAAAAGCAAGTACTTTTTCTCTTAAGCATGGGGGCTATTCAGTTGGTACTAGAAGAGGAAAAGGGACAAGGTTTCTACTCGAGACTTTTCCTGGTACCCAGAAAAGACAATTCATGATGTCCTATCCTGGACCTGTCTACTCACCTTTTTGGTGATTACAAAAGTCAAGATGCTGACTCTTCACCAGTTGCTCCCTATGCTAGACAAAGACACCTGGTTGGCAACACTAGATTTAAAGGAAGCATACCTGCACATCCCAATCAGGGAATCTTGCAGAAGATACCTACGCTTTAAACCAAGCTACATGCAGTATCAGTTCTCTGCACTGCCCAGGGTATTCACAAAGTGCCTAGCTCCAGTCATTGCATTTTGCAGGTAAAGAAATATTCAGATATACCCATACCTGGATGATTGTCTAATTCAGACAGAAAGCCAGGACATACTTTTGAGTTATCTGGCATTTATACAAAGGTCGGTAACTTGTCTGGGGTACACCATAAACAAAACGAAATCACACCAGGTACCCTGTCAACAAATTATATTCTTGGGAGCAAGCTTGAATTCATCTTCCCAGATGGCTTTCCTCACGCCAGAGAAACAAATTCATTTGACAACCTACTTCAAACAAGTGGCCACAAAACCTTGCTATCTGCAAGGCAATACTACAAGCCTTGGGGTTCATGGCCTCCTGCATTCTTCTAATTCCATATACAAGACTGCATATGAGGAAACTACAGTGGTATCTAAAAAGCCTATGGTGTCAACATTCTCAAGACCTAGAAGCAAGGATTCCTATCATACCTTGCCTATGCCTAGAGTTCCTTTGGTGGGCAGAGGCCTGCCACCAAAACAAGGGACTACCATTCACACTACCCCTTGCCGCCCAAACCCTAACAACAGATGCATCAGACTATGCATGGGGGGCTCACCTGGCAGGGAAGTGCATTCAAGGCAAATGGAACCCAAGTCAAATGCACCTGCATATCAATCAAAAAGAAATGTTAGCTGTACAGAATGCTCTGACAGCCTTCAAGGACCACATTCTTCCAGGACAGTTAATGGTAAAGACTGACAACACCACTGTTATGTGGTACATAAACAAGCAGGGAGGTACACATTCTTACCCCCTCTGCAAACTAGCCATGGCTTTGTGGAACACAGCCCTGAGCCATCAAGTGCATCTACAAGCTCAATTCATGCCAGGAAAACTAAATACACTGGCAGACAAACTAAGCGGAAACCTCACGGACCCATAAGAGTGGAAACTGGAACCAAGGATTTTCCAACATGTTGACAAGCAAATGTGGGAGCCCTGATATAGACCTGCTTGCCTCCCCCCAGAACTATCAATTGGACAAATTTTGCACAAGGACTCCCCACAAACAAGCTTGGAAAGTGGATGATCTGTCCTTCATCTGGAAAAACCTATCAGTTTATGGCTTTTTTTCCCCTGCCTCTGCTCTCCAAAGTAATACTAAAGATCAAACAAGACAAACTAAGGACGATTTTGATTGCACCAGACTGGCCCCGCCAACACTGTACCCCCTCTTGCGCAGTGTGTCACTGTTGGCCCTATGGCACCTGCCTCCGACGCCTACCCTATTGTCTCAGCAGGAGAACCAGATTCTGCACCCTCCGCTTCAAAAACTGAACCTACCAGCCTTGCTAATTACCTAATCTCTCCTTTACCATCCCTCAGTAAACCAGCGATGGATATCATTTTAGAGGCAAGGAGGCCTAGTACTAGAAAATCTTATGTTGAAAAATGGAAAAGATTCTGTGCCTGGAACCAGTCTCAAGGGATGAGCACAGCAGTGCCCAATTTACCTCCGATTTTACAATACTTAACTGAGATGCTTCACAAGGGCATGTTTTTCTCCTCCATCAAAATTCACACCTCGGCCATTTCAGCTCATTGTAACACAGAACCTCCCCTCTTTTGTCATCCACTGCTCAAGCAGTTCCTCAGTGGGGCCAAAGATTTACGACCACCCTGGAGAGCTCCAACTCCAGCCTGGGATTTTAACTTTGTATTGGAGAAGCTCACTCTTCCTCCTTTCGAGCCAGCTGCTACTGCAGACTTAAAATTCCTTTCTTGGAAAACAGCTTTCCTTTTAGCAATCACTTCAGCAAGAAGGGTATCTGAATTACAGGACCTTATGGCAGTGGAGCCTTTCATCATCTTTCATGCGGACAGGGTGCCCCTCAGGACCAATTCCTCCTTCATGCCCAAGGTGGTATCCAGTGTGGCCGTTAATCAGTCCATTCATTTGCCAACCTTCTTTCCTAATCCACAGAACAAAGGGGAATGGATACTGCACTCAGATGTGCACAGACAACTTAGATTCTACTTGGACAGGACTAAACTGCAAAGGAAATATGAACAACTGCTGGTGGCATTTGCTGTAGGGGCAGAGGGGAAGGCCATTAGAAAGCAAACCATTTCCAAATGGATAGGCCATTGCATTAATTTCTGCTACAAGCACCATGGAAAACCTATCCCACAGGGGATCAGACCCCACTCGACCAGGGCTGCATCTACCTCTACAGCCTTTCTTAGAGGCGTCCCTACCAGGGACATCCTAGAAGCTGCTACCTGGAGTTCTGTAAATACTTTCACCAAGCATTACTATCTGCCAATTTTCTCTAAATCCAGAGCAGGCTTTGCCACTGCAGTCTTGCAGGGCCTTATAGCTGGTCCTAATGCTATCCAAGTTCCTCCTCCCATCCTTAGCTTTTGGAATCTACCCAAATGTGATGACTGCAACAGTGAAACACGAAAAACATAGTACAGTTGTGTACACTTACCATAAATGTAGATGTTAGAGTGTATTAACTGTTTGCAGTCCTAGTTACCCTCCCTCCAGCCCCCTTACTTCTTTTGGCTATACCTCTACTCTCATTTACTATGCTCAAAAGCTTTTTGGTGTATTTGCTTTTTTGTTTGAGGTATAACCTTGTATATTTATAGATTTAATTGCTTCTCATTAGGGGGGCACCTGACATCTGGGGCAAGAAAAACTGATGTAATGGCATCGGCTGCATGTTTTATACCCCTAATGACCTGACGTCACGGAAGAAGGGACCGCAACTGACGCAGGGCCCAAGACTTTAATTAGGCCAAGGGCTACTGCAAGCAGATAACCCAAATGTGATGACTGCAACAGTGAATACTCTCTAACATCTACAGTTTATGGTAAGTGTACACAACTGTACTTTCCTGACCACCTTATTCAAAGGTAAAGGTATAACTGCTGTTTATAAGTTGTCTTATACTAGTTGCTTAAGTTATAATACAGGTAAAAGTTGAGTGCTTTAAGTTAATACCGGAAGCTTGTAGAAAAACATTTTGTGAGCATAGACGCAATGCAGATGAAAGTATGTGTGAATATATTGCTGTGTTAAGGACTTATTTTCATAGGTGGGTGACTGGCTGTCAAGTTACCACTTTTGAAGGGCTGGTAGACCTTTTGGTGAGGGAACAATCCCTTAGCACTTTGCCTGAGGACATGAGAAGCTGGTTGGTAGATAGTGAATGTAATACTGCGGATGAGTTGGGGAAAAAGAGAAACCTGTAATTAGCAAGCAGGGCATCACTGCACAGGAAAGTGAAACCCAGTGCTGCACATGGGTCTAAGGGAACCCATGGTGGGCAGCCTTAGCTGCCCTAACGGAGTCCGCCAGTCACAGGGGAAGCCACTAGTTCAGGTACATGGCCACGATCAAGGTTTAAGTGTTTTAAATGTAACCAGTGGGGCCATGTAGCATGCAGATGTCCACAGAGGCAAGGTAGGGAACAAAAGGTGGGAGAGCCAGCAAGTGGGAATGACAGAATGCCATCAGTAAATTGTCTGGAGACAACAAGGGTACCAAACTACTACAAAATGTTATATCCTGTCTTAGTAGATGGGAAATGGGCCACTGCTGAGAGAAAGACAGTCTCTGACCTAACCATTGTGAAGCCCACAGTGGTTAAAGAGGAGCACACTTCTTGCTTGGGCAGTTTACTCCATTCAGAGCTGTAGAGGGGACCCCATTCCAAATACCTTTGGCTAGGGTTCACCTTGACTGGGAGGGTGGAAAAGGAAGTAAGGAAATAGGTGTATTTAAGGATATCCATACAGATGCCCTGATAGGGCATGATGTTGATAATGTAGTACCTTATGTGCATGCAATTGCATGCAGTCAGGCTTGGAAACAAGCATGTGGGTGTGGTAGCCGGGGGTGGGGGGGGGATCAGACAGACTGCACACTTGAAGCCAGGACTGGTGAGGTGATTACTCTCTTCACAGAGGGTGCTACCCTGTAGCAGTGAGACTGAAGGTGGGGCACTGCTGCTGGTGGGTACTGATGTTCCCTTGGACAGACTGACTGCGAGGGGAGAGGTAAGTAGGAGTAGCCAGGCTGACAGTGAGGCACCACTGTCCGAGAATACCAGACTTCCTGTGGAAGGGTAGCTGGGAAGGGTTACAAAGGGAGAGTTGAAACAGGCTCCGCTCTCAGACATTACAGTACAAGGCTTGAGGAAGGCAGCCAGGGAGGTCCCTGATTGTCAAGGAAAGGGGGAATCTGTATACTGGGAGAAAGGGTTACTGCATTGCGAGTGGACCCCTGAGGGAGAGCTAGAGGGTGAGAGAATACAGCAGTTGGTAATACCCAGAGCCTATTTATTTATTTTAAATGTAACATTATTAACATATTAGCAAGGATGGTAGTATAATATAGAGTTAGTAGACAGGATACATATTTCTTTATCACAGTATACAAAGTACTTATCATCTTAGCTAGTTGTTTTCCATATTTTACCAGTGGTGTTGGCCACCTAGGTTGAGAGATTTAGTTGTTTGGACATATTCTATGGTTGTTTAAGGATTTTGAAGGCCTCTATGAGTTGGGACTGGTGAAGAAGGTGTCTTTCATCTGGCACTTCAAGCCATAGTCCATGACATTCCCTTTGCAGGTCATATGGGCATAAAGCGTACCAATAGACTTATTATGCAGAACTTTTACTGACCTGAGATTTCCAGGGATGTAACAGGACCTTTGAGCAGTGCAAAAAGGTAGGCAAGGTAGGAGACAAGTCCAAAGCCCCTTTGATGCCTTTGCCAGTGATTGAAGAGCCATTTCAGATGGTAGCTGTAGATATTGTGGGGCCTCTGAGTACCCCAAGTTCCACAGAGAAGAAGTATATCCTAGTGGTAGTAGATTATGCTACCCAGATACCCTGAGGCGGTGGTCTTGTCCTCCACTGAGGCAGAAATGGTGGCAAATGCTTTATTAGAGATTTTCAGCAGGGTAGGTTTCCCAAAAGAAATACTGACTGACAGAGGTGTCAGTTTCATGTCAGACCTGCTAACTTATCTGTGGGAGCGGTGTGGAGTGAAGCACCTAAAGACCACACCTACCATCCCCAGACTAATGATCTTGTGGAGACGTTAGTCTACACTAATGACCATGCTATGACATTTACAGACCAGTTTAAGAGGGAGTGGGACAAATATTTGCCCCATCTGGTTGCGAGAGTTGCCCCAGGAATCCACAGGTTTTTCACCTTTTGAGTTTGTGTGTGGGAATAGGGTGAGGGGACCTCCTAGATTTGATTTGTGATGAGTGGGAGGATGTGTGAGAATCCCACAATGAGTTTGTTGTGGCATATGCCCTAAACCTCAGGGCAAGGCTCATGGACCTCATGGGCTTGGCCTAGGAGAACCCGGCATAATCCCAACAGCAGAAGATGGTCTGGTACGACAGGAATGCTCAAGGTAGAGTGTGTGCTATGGGGCAGCAGGTTATGATTCTTGTTCCTGTCAGACATAACAAGGCTCCTGGACCTCATGGGCTTGGCCTAGGAGAACCTGGCAGAATCCCAACAGCAGAAGATGGTCTGGTACGACAGGAATGCTCAAGGTAGAGTGTGTGCTATGTGGCAGCAGGTTATGATTCTCGTTCCTGTCAGACACAACAAGCTGCAGGCAGCTTTGGAGGGATCCTTCAAAGTGGTAAGGAAGGTCAGTGATGTTAACTACATGGTAGAACTGCTAGGCAGGAGGCACAGGCACAAACTGTACCATGTTAACATGATGAAACCGTACCATGATAGAAAGGCCTTTGTGCTGAGTATTTGCACTGGATGATAGGAGGAGCCTGAGGGGGATGTGGTGACTGATCTCCTCAGTGAGGCTCAGACTGACCCCTCAGTGGAAGGGGTAGCAACATCCCATCAGCTTTCCTCTACCTAGGTTTGAGAAATCTGAGTAGTGTTACAGGTGTTTGGGGGGATGTTCACTTGGAAACCAGGATGCACCCACCTGGTGCAGCACCATGTGGATACAGGACCCCAAAGGCCTGTTAAGCAGGCCCCCCTTATAGGGTACCTGAGATAGTTGAACACACTCTGAGGGAGGAGATGCAGGAAATGTTGGAACTGGGGATAATCCAGGAATCCTGCAGTCCCTGGGCCTTCCCAGTGGTGCTGGTACCAAAGAATGATGGCAGCACCAGGTTCTCTGTGGACTGCAGGAAATAATATAATCACAGAGAGTCAGATGCTTACCCCATGTCTAGAACAGATGAAGCGCTAGAGCAGCTGGATGGGGCTAAGTATTTTACCACTGTTGATCTTAACAAGGGCTACTGGCAGGTGCCTTTGACTCCCAACGCTAGAGAGAGGTCAGCCTTTGTGACTCCTTTCGGCTTGTATGAGTTCACAAAGATGCCCTTTGAGATGAAAAATGCCCCAGCAGCTTTCCAGAGGCTGGTAGATCATATCCTATCAAGAGCAGGAGATTATTGCTTATGTGGATGATATTGCCATCTACAGCCATTTCTGGCAAGAGCACCTTCAGCATGTCAGGGAGGTGCTGAGCAAACTACAGAGGGCAGGATTGACCATTAAGCCCAGTAAGTGTCAGGTGGGTATGGCAGAGGTCTCCAACTTGGGACATAGACTGGGGAGTGGTAAGATCAGACCAGAACCTGCCAAAGTGGAAGCCATTCAGGCATGGCTTGCCCCTGTTACTAAAAAGCATATGAGGGCATTCTTAGGGGACAACAGGGTACCACAGAAAGTTTGCCCTCAGTTATAGTACCACAGCTGCTGCCATCACAGACCTGACAAGGAAAATAACGGCCAGATAAGGTAGTGTGGACCCCAGCATGTGAGCAGGCATTCCAGAAGCTGAAAGGAGCTTTGGGAGGACTCCCTGTGTTAGCTAGTCCTGATAACAAATAATTTTGTTGTGCAGTTGGATGCTTCAAACTATGGGGTGGGGGCTGTGTTCAGCCAGGTTTCCTCAGAGGGAGAGAAG